>NW_016107899.1:307896-327000 GCF_001604975.1 Cebus imitator
CACCGTGTTGACCAGGATGGTCTCGATCTCTTGACCTCGTGATCCACCCGCCTCGGCCTCCCAAAGTGCTGGGATTACAGGCTTGAGCCACCGCGCCCGGCCCTCTTTTTATTCTTAATTTTCACAAACTTTATTTTTGGTTAGCCTACCTACTGTTTTGTCAACACCTTTACCTTTGATTGTGAAAAGAAAAACTAATTTTTCCCCAACATTTTTCTGTTTCCTATTCCCTTTTTTTGTATTACCTTTGGTTTGTTTTTTTCTATTTCTAGATTTTAAGGTAGAAAGTTTAGATTACTGATTTAAATCTTTCCTATTTTCAAACATATGCATTAAAAGATATAAATTTCTCTCTGAGCATCTATTTAGTTGCATCACATTTGGATATACTGTATTCTTATTTTATTCAGATCAAAATACTATCTGACCTCCTTTGTAATTTCTTATTTGACCCAAGGGTTATTTATAAATGTGTTATTATTAATTAGCGGATTATTTACAAATATTTTCAGATTCCCTAAATTTCCTTGTGTTGTTGAATTCTAATTTAACTTTGTTATGGACAGAGAACACACTTTTGTACAATTTCAATCTTTTTAAATTTAGCAAGACTTGTCTTATGGACTAGTATACAGTCTGTCCTATGAAATACTCTAAGTATGCTCAAAAAGTATATGTGTTCTGCTGCTGTGCAAAATTCTGTTTTATAGTTGGTCAATTATGATATTTTTTAACAAAACAATAGAAAGGAAAGAACTATGTCATGGATGAACATCAAAAGCATTATGCTGAACAAAGAAGCCAGGAGTAAGAGATCACATATTATATGATTCCACTTACATAAAATGTCCAGAAAAGGCAGATTTATAAAGACAGAAAGCAGATTAGTGTGTGCCTGGAGCTGAAATGAGCAATGGGAGACAGTTGTAAATGGTCCTGTGGGGTCTTACCAGAGAACAAAAATGTCGTATGGCACTGGCTGTATACTCAATAAAGTTCCTAAATATCATGGAACTATATACTTACAATAGGTGCAGTTTATGATCTGTAAAATAGAACTCAAGACAAATTTAATGGATATTTATAAATTCAATATAGATAAATGCCAATTTAAAAAATTCATTGGAAGTTTACTATAAGAAGTAGCCATGGTATCAAACCCTTATTTCAAAAATCAATAATCATTGCCAGGTGCGGTGGCTTATGCCTGTAATCCCAGCACTTTGGAAGACTGAGGCAGACAGATCATTTGAGGTCAGGAGTTCAAGACCTGCCTGGCCAATATGGTAAGATCCTGTCTTTACTAAAAATACAAAAATTTGACCGGTGTGATGGCACATGCCTGTAATCCCAGCCTTATATATTTCACAGATCATAAACTTCACCCACTTCACTACAGCCACTTGGAAGGCTAAGGCAGGAGAATCACTTGAACCCAGAAGATAGAGGCTACAGTCATCAGAGATCATGCCACCACACTCCATCCTAGGTGACAGAGACAGACTCCATCTCAATAAAAAAAAAAAAAAATCAATGATCAAATATGTCCTATCTTTCCCACTGTATTTTTATGAAAATATTAAATCGCATTTTTGGTAACCAAAAAATCCTAGTGATGAGACCTTCATTACACTGCAATTCCAAACACTAAATTTAGAAGAAATAAAAGGATCAGAAAAATGGCCATTTGTAACTCTTAATGAAATAAGTGATTCAAATAAGTTGCCCACTCAGGGCAACTATCATACATGGAGCTAAATCATGAGGGAAATACAATGATGCACATGGCTGGTCAAGCCTAGCATCACTAAAAGCAGGACAACCAGACATTATTCACCTCCTAATGCCATGAATAAGTATAAGGCATCAACTATTAAATAGTCTGGCCAAAATTTCAACCTGAATCTAACTGTGCTTTTAGATATAACTTTCCATTTACAGAAATCCAAGGGCTGGAGGAAGAAGTTAAATGAAAACAAAAGAGTCAGATAAATCCAGAGTATAAGAAATTGTACACAACAAGTGTCCAAGTTTCTTCAACAACAAAATATTAATAAAGGAGGGGACTGTTCTAGGTGAAGACAGACTGAAGAGACACAACAGTGAAATGGCATATATGAACCTTGTTTGGTTCAAATTTCAAATAACCCGACACTGTGAGCATGTTCGAGACTACTGAGGAAATCGGACTATGGAATTACAAACAATTTTATTCAGTTGATAATGGTACCGTAGCTATTCAAGAAAACTGCATTTTTTAGAGATATATACAGAAGGATTTAGAAGTGAAATAACATGGTATCAGAGATTTGCTTTAAATTGTAATAGCAGCAAACAAAACAAAACAAAAGGCCAAGATGAACCTGGGAAAATGTTGAACTTTGTTCAATATGGCCTTATTTATACTCTTCCTCTAGCTCTGCATATGTTTGAAAAATATTATAATAAAAGTTTTGTTTTAAAGACAAAAACCAAATAAAGTTTAGTGGCAAGAGTGCAATTGCAGCTAAGCTTTTTTTGAAACAGAGAAGATAATTTCTGACAAAAATGAAATGCATATGGCTCCGGGACCCCAGGCTAGAATGAGTTACCTTCTGGCAATCCTCTTGAAACTGGATTGAAATAATTCTTCCATGACATGATGCTGTTCCCGACAAAGAACTTCTGTCATCAATTCCAACAACATAGGACTTTGAGATAATTCCAATGCATCTAGAAACTGGAAGAAATACATCATCAAAATTTTGTTGGGTTTTACTTTGGCTTCAATAGTTTAACTAGATAGTAAAAAATGTAAACATCTAAAAAGTTTCTTATATAGTAAAAATATATAACATACAAAAAAATACCAGAATTTCACATACTTAACAAATACTAATATTCCTGTCATTTTTACAGATATTGTGGGTGGCTGGTATACATCAGTGTTCATTATATACTGGGCCTGTATTCTTTTTAGGTTTTGCAAACATTACTCTTCTCTCTAGCTCAGGTTCTGGGAGGCCACGGTGATGTGCCTTCCACAGGCCCCCTCCTTCACCACGCCAGAGACTCTTGCCCTTACTCTGATTCTGGTTATGTGCATCTTTTCCACACGGTTCTTGCTATAGAGGCAACAACCCAGGCCACTCCCTCAATGTTCTCATCCTAACTCTCCCCTTCTCTGTCTCACTGTCTGTTCTACTTTCTAGGAGATATCCTTAATTTTACCTTCAGTATAGAACAGGTATGTTTTTATTTAAATTTTGCTTCTGCATATTTAATTTCCAAGGGTCCTTATCCTATCTTGTGGACGTAATACCTTCTTTCATCTCTGAAAGTATTCTGTGCAGTTTCCACTGCACTTAAGCCTGGGTGACAGAGAAACACTCTGTCTGAAAAACAAAACAAAACAAAACAAAAAAAGGCCGGGCATGGTGGCTCATGCCTGTAATCCCAGGACTTTGGGAGGCCGAGGTGGGTGGATCACAAGGTCAGGAGATTGAAACCAACCTGGCCAACATGATGAAACCCCGTCTCTATTAAAAATACAAAAAAATTAGCTAGGTGTGGTGGCGCATGCTTGTTATCCCAGCTACTCAGGAGGCTGAGGCACAAGAATCGCTTGAACCAGGGAGTCAGAGGTTGTAGTGAGCCAAGGGAGCGCCACATCACTCAAGCCTGGTGAAAGAGCGAGACTCCGTCTCAAAATGAACAAACAACAACAAAACACACACACACACACACCCCCCCCGACAAATGCATTTCATGTCTATATCCAGACTGGTGTCCTAACCCAGAGATATGTCATAATGTATATACAAACATTCCAAAATCTGAAATGCTTCTGGCTCCAAGCATTTCAGCAAAAAAATGCTCAACATATGGTATCAGGGATAATCATGAAATGCTTCTCAAATAATCATTATTAAATTTTAGAAACTGGAAATTATTGGTAATATTCTATTTCTTAGCTTCTTTTGCTATCAATGTTCATAACTTATATAAACTTTATATATTCCATTTTATGCATAAAATATTTCAATTTAAAAATGGGAGAAAAAAAATTCCAGTGGATTCACATATATTCCTGTCACTGCTCTCCTAGTGAATCAAATGAATTCTTAAAAGTGAGAGCACTTCTCTGATTTTGTATATTCCACACACTTCTTTTCATCAAGATGTGTAACAAGAAAAAAAAAATCAGTGTTTTAATCTTACTTGATACTACTAGAAACTAACCTTTTTCATGCAGTCCACGTAATTATTGTACCGCGGAGTTCCTGGGGGAAATTCCCTGGACTGCATGGGGAAGTGAGCAACGATGAGCTGCTCCAGAACACGCCTAAGTTCCTCCAGACTACCTCCAGTGAGGCTGGTGAAGAACGGAAGAAGAGTGACAGCGTGGCCCTGTGGAGCAAGGCAAACATAAGAAACTGGACTAATTGTGGCTTACAGCTCCTGCAGAATAAATAAAATTACTGTTTTCTAAAGATGTTGCAAATAAAGCACTATTTGGAATCAATGAATGACTTCAGCATAATTTCTAAACTATATTAAAAACCAACCTGAAGGCCGGGCGCGGTGGCTCAAGCCTGTAATCCTAGCACTTTGGGAGGCCGAGGCGGGTGGATCACAAGGTCAAGAGATCGAGACCATCCTGGTCAACATGGTGAAACCCCGTCTCTACTAAAACTACAAAAAATTAGCTGGGCATGGTGGCGCGTGCCTGTAATCCCAGCTACTCAGGAGGCTGAGGCAGGAGAATTGCCTGAACCCAGGAGGCGGAGGTTGCGGTGAGCCGAGATCGTGCCATTGCACTCCAGCCTGAGTAACAAGAGCGAAACTCTGTCTCAAAAAAAAAAAAAACCAACCTGAACACAATTCTATACCTCATCATTTTTTTTTGGAGATGGAGTCTCACTGTCGCCCAAGCTGGAGTGCAGTGGCAAGATCTAGGGTCACCGCAACATCTACCTCCTGGGTTCAAGTGATTCTCACTGCCTCAGCTTTCAGAGTAGCTGGGATTACAGGCACCTGCCACCATGCCTGGCTAATTTTTTTTGTATTTTTAGTAGATACGGGGTTTCACCATGTTGGGCAGGCTGGTCTCAAACTCCTCACCTCAGGCTATTCACCTACCTCAGTCTCCCAAAGTGCTGGGATTACAAGCATGAGCCACTGCACCCAGCCTATACACCTCAGCTTTGACTCTTAATCAGGCTAGTCAGTTGACTCAGGCTATAGACACATAAATAGACACAACATGGTACTGATTCAGTATGTGCTTCCTCTTCTACAAATAATGACCCTAGTAAAAATGTACTGGACAAGCTTTGTGTAGATGGGGTGGTTGACAACTACACACTGCAGAACTACCTGAGAACTTCATACTGAGCTTAACTAGGAGTTGATTCCTATCTCCCTTGTATGGCAGATAAATTCCAAGACTGTCTATGGAGAAATGGGAAACTTGATTAATCACACAGTTGAAAATTCCAAAGAATTATCCCCTTTATCCAGTAATAAGGTCTCTTGCATTAAGGCCACATTTCAACAGGATTTAAAATCTAATTGCTCTAGGACTTTAAATTTAGTAACCTTTAAATGACAATATTTATTAATCCTTGACCCGAAAAATCACCAATAAGTTTTATAGTATTTAATAAATGAGTAATAAAGTCATTATAGCAATCCCAAAAAGCCAATTTAAATCGTATGTATGCAAACACAAATTTTAATTCATACAAATATGACAATCCTATATTTTAAAAGAACTGTTCTCGGACCATCGCATCTCACATCTGTAATTGCAGCACTTTGGGAGGCTGAGGTAGGTGGATCACTTGAGGTTTGAGACCAGCCTGGCCACTAGGGTGAAATACACTAAAAATGCAAAAATTGGCCTGGCCTGGTGGCACATGTCTGTGATCCCAGCTACTCGGGAGGCTGAGGCATGAGACTCACTTGAACCCGGGAAGTGCAGGTTGCACTGAACCAGGATTGTGCCACTGCACTTCAGTCTGGGCAACAGAGTGAGACTCTTGTCTCCAAAAAAAAAAAAAAAAAGAAAGAAAGAATGAATGAATGAAATGTTCTTCTGTCTTGGAAAGACACACTGAACTGAAGCAGGTACAGATCAGATAACATGCCCCACCCGCTTGGCCTTCCCAGCCAGCTGACAGGTGGGGTGACTGCACAGGTGAAACAAACAGGCCCACACAGACTGGTTATCGAGACTGGGCTCATCAGTACAGGAGGATTACTGTGCTAGTCTATTTTTCAACATGTTTGAAATTTTCCATAATAAAAAAACAAAAAACATCACAAATATGCAAAAATAAAAAAAAAGGAAAGAGAATGTAATCCAAAAAAATAAATATTTCACTATTTACCTTTAAATGTAGATCCAGCTTTGTGTCAGCAAGTAGACTAAGATATGTTGTAAAGACTTCAGGGAATGAACCATGACTTGTATTAAAAGATACAGACGAATCAATCTACAGGAGGGAAAAGAAAAACAGGACACATTTGTATATCACGTCTCTGTTTCTTTAACCCATTGCTCAAATGTTTAAATTTTAGAAATGAAATATAAATTTAATTTTGGGCTTCAATAATATTTTCACAAGCTTATTGTAAAATATTTTAATACTTTCAAGACAATACATGCAAAGGTGCTTTAAAAAGATAAAGCAGAAGAAACAATAAGTCTAATAAATAATATTGGAAAAACTTTAAAAAGTAAGGTATACATAAACAACTATCCGGTCAAAATATTTTCTTATTTGTCAAACCAATGAGCTTTTGGAGCAACCTCCATCAAATTTTAAAGACAAAAGTTACAGAAGAACAAACATAACTACCTTTTTAAGGAATCTCAAAATACCTGTAAAATTTTTGCCAGTAAGGTCAGCACTGCCATTTTACTTTCGAGAGGGGAATCCTTGGCCCACCATGAATCACACTTCTTCCAGTGCTGCAGAATTACAGTCGCAAGTTTCAGTCCTTGGTGTTTCTGGCTTGCTCGCTCCCTGAAGCTCTGGTCTAGCATGCCGTTCAAAACGGCACTCACCTGAGACAATTTGATGGTGAGAGTGAAGGAAAATTTTTAATTTTAAAAATGACAGATAGAAAACAAAATTTACTTCATTTCAAAGCTATTCTTGGAAAATAAAGAAGATATTTCTATTAATAGATGTTTACTTCAAAACTGCTCAAGTTTGATTTGAGGTGCACTTTAACCATAGTTTTTCCGTAGAAAGTACAGGATGGTCTTAGCTATGTCATCAGGCTCATCCATCTGCTCCTGGCTTTCCTAGGCTGGAGAGTCTTGACAGAACTCCATTTGAAAAAGGGGTCAGCTCTCTTCTGTCACCACCAAGAGCACTGTACATGCACATATAAGCACACACAAGTATACACACACAAGCACATAAATATGCACATATGCACACTTCTGTCCCACCGCCACTGTACATGCATGCATAAGCACACATTGGTGTACACAAACAAGCAAACATGGATACAAGTGCATACTTCCGGTCCCATCACCACTATATAGGCACACATACAAGCAAACAAGCACACGCACAAACACACACTTCCTGTTCAACTACCATTACACACACAAACACACACACATACACACACACATTTCCGTCACTCCACCACTCCTGTGACAGAGTGACAGGCTAATTTTGATCACATTAACATTCACTATTCCTGTCATTCTGACTATATAAACATTTTTCACAATGTTTCAAGCAGAAACAATGGCCTTCCCTTTTTGCATATTTTGTACTTCCTGAAGTTAATTGTTTGCTTTCATTGTTTTCAGTGTGTCTGTCATTAATTCATCATCCCAAGTTATGAAACTGCTGAAAGCCCTCTAAGCCTATCAGGTCTATCTGCCCCATCTCTGTGGCGACTCAGCTCCTGATCTGCAATGCCGGTGCTGGGCCATCCATGCCTCTGTGCGGGGCCAACGTCCTGCATCCAGCACCCTCCCCTCTCTTGGCTCACTGCCTGATCACTCTCCACCCAGCAGCATCCTGATGAGAGTACGAAGGGACCGCTTGGGGATCCAGCATGTCTAAAACATCTGCATTCTACTCTGACATAATAGATAATCCAGCTGGATTCAGAACTCTAGGCTGGAGATTCATTTCATGAATTGTGGAAGAAATTTGGTTCAAGTCTTGCAGTGTCCATACTGCTGCTAAAAAGGCACATGTCATTCAATTTCTAGATCCCTCACACAGAACTGCCTTTTCTCCAGTGGAAACCAGAGAATTTTTTCTTGTGGTAAAACCCCAGGGTTCTGAATTCTCAGGAAACGTGTTCCACACATTGAGCTATTTCTATGCACCATGCTGGACACCTCATGGCCTTCTTCCCCCTGGAAACTCAAGGCCTGTGCTTCTGGGCTCCTCTGGAGCTGCGTCCTCAGCAAATGCCTCTCCTGGCCCCTGCTCTCTGGAGCCAAGGCCTTGCTGCTCCATCTTGTGCATGAAACCCGTCTCCTCCTCATTTCTCTCGTGTTTTTTTTTTTTGTCTTTTCACTCTCAACCCATTTCATTTTTAATTTCTGATGCCTATGCTTAATTCCCAAGAGAACTTTTCTGTTCTGACGTTCATTCTTGATAGCAATTCTTATTTCACAGGTGCAGTACAGTCTCTCGTCTTTCAGTTTTGTCTCCGCCTAACACTTCCATCTCACTGAACAGGCCTTGCCACAGTTGCCTGTGTCCTGCTGCGCCCTCTCGCGTTCCTTTCCTCAGGTGCCTGGCCCGCTGGTCTACTGGCTCACAGGTAGGACCCCGCTGGAAGCGCTGTGCAGCGTGCAAGGCTCACTGGTGGGGAGGATCACTGTCGCTGACCCAGGTGGCTATAATGCCTGCATCTTTATTTTCTCTTAGGGCTTGTCAGGATATTCTTGATGCTGAACTGAAAGTATTTGGAGGGAAAGGGCAGACAGCCTCGAAGTCTAGAATTTAGGAAGGCGTGCACTTAACTTCCCCCTTTTCCTGATGGGATCCGTATATTCAGCCATGCCAGAAACCTCAAGTCTAGAGGTCTCTATCCTTACCAGAGAGTCATTGCCCCTGCCCCTTCTCCTCATTTGGGGAGGATCCCAACAGCAGGAGGCTGCCCTGCAAGGGAGAGCTGGCCTTCCCCCAATCCTCTCTTCTCAGCCTCTGCCCACCCCTGCTCCCATGCCTGCCCTGCTGGGGTTCAGCCAGTGCAGACCCCATCTTCCAAAGGCTGTATCACCCCACAGCTATCTCAGACTCTGCATGCAATCTGCCACACCTGTCCTTTCGATTTACAGCTCTTGTCACTCTTGGAAATCCTTTTCTCCATGTCCTTTGAGATTATAGTGGTGCTTTTCTAAATCCCATTCTGTTACTTTAGAGAAATTTGGGAAAAGAATAGAGGTAAACGTTTATAATTTTTCTATCATTTCCATCACAGGTTACAGTTTACAAAATCAGAATGTTAAATCTGAATGTCATCTACTATGATTTTATTTCTAACTTTAAAAAAAAAATACAAATTCCTAGCAATCTATCACTAAAGATTCCCCTACAACAGACAAGCACTGTTTGCAATAAAAGCTCAACTTAGGAAATCATGTACTCTCCCTTAAACTGGACATACGAACAGTTAACAGTTTCTGTCCACAGAGCAGGTTAGATTTCAAAATCCCAGAAGTTCAGCAAATGAAAGTCAACGGTATATTAAATACTGATCTCCAGAAAGCTGATGTGAGGGGGAAGGGGGACACAGCAGGGACATGCAGAAAATGATAACCCAGCATCAAGGCTACGAGAGAGCTGAGAACAGAGAGGTCTAACGGGGCGCGGAGACCCGCCTGCAGCTGGTATGAACACAAAGCCACCTCTGGGCCCCAGGACAGGTTTATAAGCTGCAAGGCCACATTTTGGCAAACATCTATATCCTGCATAGCTCTGCTTCATAATACTGAGGCTTAGAAATTTGCAAAGCATGAGAGAACACAAAAAATGTTTCAGCATCTGATAAGAACATTAACTATATTTTATTTTATGAGACAAAGTCTCCCTATGTCACCCAGGCTGGAGTGCAGTGGCATGATCTCAGCTCACTGCAACCTCCGCCTCCTGGGTTCAAGCAATTCTCCTGCCTCAGCCTGCTGAGTAGCTGAGATTACAGGCATGCACCAACATACCCAGCTAACTTTTTGTATTTTTAATAGAGACAAAGTTTCACCATGTTGGCCAGACTGGTCTCGAATTCCTGACCTCAGGTGATCTGCCCACCTTGTCCTCCCAAAGTGCTGAGATTACAGGGGTGAGCCATCAAGCCTGGCCTAACATTTATTAACTATTGATAAAAGGTGTGTTTGGGTTTTTTTTTGAGTTTGTTAAAAGAAAGAGCTTTTAACCTTCTAGAAAAAGAATCTTGTCATATTTTAACGAAATATTTCAGGAATATAGCAACCTTTTTACAAGCATTACATAAGAAAATATTGGCCAGGCACGGTGGCTCACAACTGTAATCCCAGCAGTTGGGGAGGCTAAGGTGAGCAGATCAGGAGGACAGGAGTTTAAGACCAGCATGGCCAACATAGGGAAACCTCACCTCTACTAAAAACATAAAAAACTAACCAAGCATGCTGGCGAGTGCCTGCAATCAATCCCAGCTACTTGGGAGACTGAGGCAGGAGAATCACTTCAACCCAGGAGGCAGAGGTGGTTGCAGTCAGCGAAGATTGCATCACTGCACTCCAGCCTGGGCAGCAGTGCAAGACTCCGTCTCAAACAAAGAAAGAAAGAAAGAAAAGAAAAGAAAATATTTACTTAAAGGAAAATTTTGTTACCATTTTGGGATTATCCATTGATGACTGCATGAGCTCCAATACAGCAAGATCCATATTTTTCAACAATTCCGTGTTGATCGTTTCTGAGAACAAGCTATAGAAATACTCCCCATGGGAGAAGTGGATGACGCTGCTCTGTGAGCTGCTCAAGGATGGTGTGGACAGCAGTGCTGGGTTCAGGAGAAGACTCACAAGGCGCTCACACTGGAAAGAAGAAAGGAGAGGTACCATAACCGGGGCACATCTTTGCATGGCACAGAAAGACCCTTGGGCAATTGATAACTTTGAAATTGGAAAATGACGCAGTAAAGTCTAAAAAGAGCCTGATATGTGAAGCCTGGATTCAAGTTGAAACTGTATATATTTCAACTAGCCTCCATTTTCTAGGTTTCATTTTGGGAAAGAAATCTTCGTTGACCCATATTTCTTACGAAAACCCAAAAAATCTTGTTGTTTTTTATTTTTTGAGACAGGGTCTTGCTCCGTTGCCCAGCTGGAGAGCCGTGACACCATCTCGGCTCACTGCAACCTCTACCTCCTGAGTTCAAGCAATTCTCCTGCCTCAGCCTCCCAAGTAGCTGGGATTACAGGCGCATACCACCACACCCAGCTAATTTTTCTATTTTTAGTAGATGGCATTTCACCATTTTGTTCAGGCTGGTCTCAAACTCCTGACCTCAAGCAATCCACCTGCCTTGGCCTCCCAAAGTGCTAGGATTACAGACATCAGCCACCATGCCCAGCCTTGTCGTTTTTCAAAAACAGGGTCTCACTGTGTTGCCCAGGCTGGAGTGCAGAGGCATGATCATGACTCACTACAGCCTTTACTTCCTGGGCTCAAGCTATATTCTACCTCAGCTTCCGGAGTAGCTGGGACTACAAGCATATGCCACCACAGGTACCTAAATTTTTTTTAGAGACAGGGTCTCACTATGTTGCCCAGGCTATTCTGAAACTCCTGGGATCAAGCCATATGCCCACCCAGTGTTGTTGCTTTGAGGGTAAAGTCTAGTAAGGGTGAGTATTTTTAGATAATTTAAATATGTTAATTGTCTACATTAACCGGACAAAGGGGTGAAAAGGGGGTTTCTGCTACATAAGAAAAGAAGTTGGGATGGAGTGAACACAGAGGGCTAGCTGCAGATCTCAGCTACAGCAGTAACTATTTAAGGCCAGCCCAGCATGGTTCCAAGAGTCATGAGAATTTTTTTTTTTGGAGCCTCTGGGATTATCCTTCAGAGGCCCTCCCAATCATCCATGTGAAGGACCACCAAGGAGAAAAGAGGCCACATGTCAATACAGCTCAGTTTCATAGTCACAAAACATTCTCTAGCTAATTCCTTTTGGAAACAAAGTAGGAGAGACAAAACTTCAATATTAAAAGAATGTTGTTCTATTCCATTGTTTTTTTTTCTTAAACTACTGAAAAAATAATCTTTTAGAAAGAAAGTCAGCTCATGTTAATCATTCAGTACTTGTCCAGCTAAGACCTTACTACCCAAATGCCAGTATCTAGCGACATCTGCAAGTGAGATATGTATTTCCATTAGTAGGAGAATGCAGCATGCTGAGGTCTTTCCTACCAGTCCTCCAAAAGCAAAGGCTAACTCCAGAAGTCCGATGGCCAGCTGCTTACAACTGGGGTCTAGAGAAGGCAGACACTGTCTCTCATCTCCAGGAGCAATGCTTTTATAAACCAGGGTAAGAAGTTCTATGCCAAGGGAATGATGCAGATCTGTGGACTAAAACAAAGCCAACACTGAAATGCCTAGCAAAAAGATATTTCATAGAAAAAAAACAATTTCACTCCTCATTAAATAAAAATCCCACTGTAGATAGCACTGACAATTACCTTCCAATATTCAGAAAAATTTTAATTCAACTTTGTTTTTGTCGTTCTTGCTGTTTTGAGATAGGGTCTCACTCTATTGCCCAGGCTGGAGTACAGTGGCACAATCGTGGCTCACTGCAGCCTCAAGCTTCCACCTCAGCTTCCTGAGTAGCTGGGACTAGAGGTCCACCGATTCCTGGATTTTGTGAGGTTTTTTGGTTTTTAATTTAATTTTGTGTAGAAATGAATTCTTGCCATGTTGCCCAGGCTGGTCTCAAACTTCTGGCCTCAAGCAATCCTCCCATCTGAGCCTCCCCAAGTGCTGGGATTACAGGTATGAGCCACTACATCTGGCTCAACCTTGCTTTCTATGCTAGATTCTTCATTTGTGTTGTCTTGCCACAAAGGCACAACAGCAGTTCTTAAAATTTTTCAGAAAGCTGCCCTGGAAGTATTCAAATGTCCTTTATTTTGCTTTCATTTATGTTTATAAATTTTTACATTTGCTTTCTTATTTATACTGATCCTAGAGCAAGTATTTCTGTAACTCTCGTTTCATCATGCTCAATACATAAAGGATATTTAACTAAGAATATAAATAAATACACTAATTATCATACTAAAGCTCAAAGACATGTAAAAACAAATAGGTTATAATTACCTGAGATGGTAATATACCATGCAGAAGCCCAGCTCTGTGAAGCTGCTTGCAGGCAGACACAGCAGCAGCCAGCCTGCTCCTGTGCACTTGTGCATCAGGGCCATACAAGTTGACAGCACAAAGCTCCTCAATCCTGGCCATTCGAGAAAAACAGTAAACTAGGTGAGCTCTGATCTCGTTAAATTATCAAGATACTCTGAGAAAAATGTTTGCACTGTTATGAAAGCAAACAGAGGCAACACCTAACAGAATCCACACACCCTAAGCTAATGTGGAGATCAAACATGGTGCTAGCCGCGTCTGAAGTTTGCTGAAGCTTGGTGCGGGGAAGGCACTGGTTAAATGTAATTTCTAAACAACTGCTGAGGTCACTGGCAGCAAACATCCCACTGATATGAGCCTTACCTGAGGAAGCAGGAGCAGCTGCAGTTACACGGGAACATACTAGGACCTGAAATTCCAAGACAACACATCCCTGAATGTGACCCAAGTGCCCACCTCTGTGCTGTTATTTTCTCTCTCAGGTGGGTCTCTAGGATATCTTCGTATGGCGACATCTTTAGCGCTTTCATTAGGTTCACACAAACATCAGGAAGATGATCCATAACCTGGACGTCTCCGATGTTGAATCCTACGCTCGCAGGCTCACACAGCGTCTGCACCAGGACTCTCATCAGGTGTGTGTTACACAAGTCCTTCTTCAGGAGCTATAACAGATGGTTTGATAAACATACTTCGTCAGCCAGCATTTCTATTTTCACCAGAGTGCAGGGCCCATGAAGTTGGGAATTTCTGCCTGACTAGGGAAAGAGTGGGCAGAGTTTCTCTGTAATATAGGGGCAGAGTAAACACTTGAGGTTTGTGGGCTAGGTCGTCTCTGCTGCAACTCCTTATGCATAAGAAAGCAGCACGGACAACAGGTAGACAGAGGCGCATGACCATGCTCCTATATTTGCAGAGCAGGCAAAAGGTGAGGTAGTGCCCATGGACACAGTTTCCCAACCTATGACTTAGGGGACTGCTGCATCCCAGGGCCTGGTATGCCACAGGCACATGGTAGAGATTCATGGATGAACTGACTGGAGTTTGCTTACACAATAAAGCTCACGGATACATGTATAAATATTTGCTAATGTGTGTTTCCTAAGGTAGATGTCTGATCATAGTACAAAAATACAGCATCCAATAAAACAATTAGAAAAAACTATATTGTATTTTATTTACACAATGAAACTCTGAAGGACATGCAAAGTTTCATGTTTCAAGAGTAGATTGTTCATCATCATGACCTTAGTTAATAACAATGCATTCTAATTTTGAAAACTAAGAAAATAGATTTTAAATGTTCTCATCACAAAAAAATGTTACGTATGTGAGGTAACAGATACGTTAATTAGCTTAATTCAGCAATTCCACAAGGCAAACCATATCAAAACATCATGCTGTATACCCTAAATACATTTTTTGACAACTAAAATAAATTGACAAATTTATTTTGACAGATAACTCTTCTGACAATGAAAAGTTTTAGAAAAGCCAAAACCTCGGCTTCTCTTCCTGTTTCTTCCTGGAGTCAGGAAAAGCTGGATTGAAAGGATGAAATAGAATAATGATTTTTTCTAAAAAGTCAAAACCCCTTCTAACAGGAACCTTTGAAGTATTTTCCCAGTACCAAATATTGAGCTCAAATTAACAGAGCAGCAGGACAGCCTACCTTCCATCCTTCGGGGGAGGTGTTCAGGAGAGTTGTGGTGAACTCCATAATCCGAACGACAACGGTGCATTTGCTATAGTTGTACCTTTCTGCCTCTTGTGGGCCTGGTGTGGTACCTGCTGCCCCAGTGCCAAAGCACTTTTCTGCTGCTATAACGTCATGCATAGCAATACTTTCTAAAAAGAAAGCCACTGCTTTCAAAAGTGAAGACTGTGCTTCAATACCTAGAAGCAATTATATGAAAACATTAATTTATGCTTCCTTTCAACTCCACTAAGATTAATATAAAATTGGTTCTCTAAGTATACGTAGGATATTCGCTCAGTAAAAATTCACAACTTTTCAAAAGAAACAAACAGCTTAATAACAGCTGAATAAAGTTGGCAGTTATTTTTTCTCATTTCAAAATTAACACAACCTAAACAGAATTGAACTATAGACTCATCCCGTAAGGACACATTTACGGAAGATCAGGTCTTGATTCTCAAACATTACATGTGAGAAGATAAATTATTATGATCATTTTAAAGGGCATTTTGGCAATTCATACCAAGTTTTTAAAAATATGCATGCCAATTTCTATCAAATGTTTAAAAACTCATTATGCTTTATCTAGCACTGAAAATTTAACTTAATGACTACAGAATTGCAGAGATAATCATTTCTAAGAATGTTCCTTTTAGCATTATTTTTAATAATAAAAAAATTAAAAATCTTAATTGTCCTTCAAAGGACAGGAACAAATTACGGAGCAGTCTTCAAGCAGGTGTGGACAGGCACCAGTCATCATACCAAATCAGCTTTCAGATCAATTCTCCAATGGGCTTTTTCATAAAACTCATTTGTCTGAAAACACCCTGGAGCTGGTTCTCCTCTCCCATCTCAGCCTGTTCATCAGGACTCTCCTGCTTAACCAAAGACAGATCCACCCTCACGTCTCTCCACTTTAACTGTCGTCTATTACTCCAAGGTCCACAGCCCTTCAGAGCCCTGAGGGACAATTTAAAATAATTTTGTACTGTTGAAAGAGTGAGTAAAGGCAATGATTGGGTAGGAAAGCCTTTTTATAAGTCTCACCATTTCTAATTCTTTGTTTCCAATATAATTTAAGGAAAATCAATCAAATTGTCAACTGAAAGCACTAAAAATAATTTTGATAACATGTATTTTGATGTATTCCAAGAATTGAGAGAACTTATATTAAGAAATATTACACACCAGGGCCTGTCGAAGGGTGGGGGGCTAGCGGAGGGATAGCATTAGGAGAAATACCTAATGGAGATATAGGAGTGAGAGATGCAGCAAACCACCACGGCACGTGTATACCTATGTAACAAACTGCATGTTCTGCACATGTACCCGAGGAAGGATAATTTTAAAAAAACATATTCTCAAAAACCAAATATCCTTGAATCCAACAGAATACTGGATTGTAAGACACACTGCAACCACAGATCTGTTAAATGTGGGACAATGTGTATTTTAGAATAAATCAAATATGGCATTTATTTATGCGAACAAGTTTTTTTTTTTTTTGAGACGAAGTCTCACTCGTCACTCCAGCTGGAGTGCACTGGTTTGATCTTGGCTCACCACAACCTCCGCCTCCTAGATTCAAACAATTCTCGTGCCTCACCCTCCCAAGTAGCTGGGAATACAGGCACCTGCCACTGTACCTAGCACCTGTCACCATGCCTAATTTTTGTATTTTTAGCAGAGACGAGGTTTTGTCTTGTTGGCCAGGCTAGTTTCAAACTTCTGATCTCAGGTGATACTCCCACCTCGGCCTCCCAAAGTGCAGGGATTGCAGGCAAGAGCCACTGTGTCTGACCATGAACAGTATTTTTTAATATGAAAATCTATACAAATAAAAGTAGAATTCCAACCACATAATTTTATATTTTATATGTAATAACTATTAAAACTGCTATATTTATGTTATTCTGGAAGTAAAAAATGTAATGTGCACTAATAACAAATGTAATAATAACAGAAGAAAAAAAATTTTTATTTTTATTTTTTTTTTCTAAGATGGGGTTTCACCATGTTGGTCAGGCTGGTCTTGAACTCCCAACCTCAGGTGCTCCGCCCGCCTTGGCCTCCGAAGTGCTTGGATTACAGGCATGAGCCACCACGCCTGGCCAAAAAAATTTTTTGAGATAGGTCTCACTCTGTCAGCCAGGCTGGAGTGCAGGGGCACAATCACAGCTCAGTGTAACCTCAACCTTCCAGGCTCAAGCAATCCTTCCGCCTCAGACTCCCTAGTAGCTGGGATCACAAGTATACATCACCAAAACCGGCTAACTTTTGTACTTTTTGCAGAGATAGTGTCTTGCCATGTTGCCTAGGCTGGTCTCAAACTCCCGGGCTCAAGTGATCCTCCTGCCTCAGCTTCCTAAAGTGCCGGGATTATAGGCGTGAGCCACTGCGCCCGGCCAAGCAATCTTTAAATATGTATACCCTTTCATTAAAAAGACATAGATAGGGATATAGTAAAATCTTAAGCATAAAATTTAATACTTTACGATAAAATCATTTGAAGGGTATGGAATGAAAATATGAATTCATGTACTCTACATAATTTCCAATAAAGCAGCTATATTTTCAAGCCAATGATGTTGAATATAAAACTGCTACAGTATTTATTGTCCAAAGAACATATTTTTTCAAGTAAAATTAAGTTTTGTATATTTAAAATGTCAACATTTACAACACACCAAAAAGTATAACTTTTTCACGTATATAAAGCTATGAGAAAAACTGTATTTGTCAACTTTGAAGTGTGAAGGAAGGAACCCTCACGGTGAGGTGACATGAAAGAGCAGGCAAGGCAGCCACACAGAACCTGTCATCATGTCACTGGGATTCTGACCTGACAGAGCTGCTGCCCAGGGTGACCCTTGCAGCACCACACACACAAGCATGAGGCAAGGGCAACCTACCTAGGACCTGGAGCACCCCCACAGTTCTCTCCCCAATGAACGTGTTGTAGCATTCCAGTGCAGCCAGGAGCAGGTCCAGCCAGCGAAGCGTGGCCCTAAGGCTGAATGGCCCCCGCAGGTGCAGGAGGGTGGGCTGAGCCAGGATCCCTGAGGGCTGGCAACAGCCGCCCCCTTCAAAGATGTTGATGAGAAAAGAGGCACCTTCTTCCTTGAGAACATCTTTCAGCCATAAATTAGGGGATCTATTGCCTACAAGCAAGACAAAGAAACAAGATTAAAATACAGACACATAAATAACTCCCACATACCTACATTTCTTTAGTCTAATCTTTGTACCTAAATTTTCAAAATAATGTGGGACAATCTTGTTTCATTTTATTATGCATTCAACTTGTCTCACTGTAATTACTTCCAAGAAGATATTTCCACCACAGCCATTCTCTTCAGGTTCCTTAAACATTATAAAAATAGTTGACACAATTTGGAATAGCAGCATACTATACTCTTTCCCCTGTCTTTTTATTTAAAAATTGTTTCTTTAAGAAACAAAACAACTTGTGCAAATAAGAACAATAATATCCACCTCTTGGGCTGTTACAAAGATCAGATGAATTAAAGTAGTTAACATTTGAACATGTGCTTAGAATAACATCTACCACACAGTAAATGCAGCATTTGTTAAATAAGAGAATCAAATGATCTGGTTTTTCCAGGAAATTTTCTTTTAAATATTAAACTTCCTCTAAATCAAAAAACAAATAAAAAAAATTACATTTTGTATGCTCTGAAATCAGTAGCACTGAAAAGATCAAAGCATTCTGACTCTAATGAAGAATTCAAAACAGGTATCTCTGATATATTAAGAAGAGAACACTCAGCCAGGGACGGTGGCTCAGTGGAGGCCGAGATGGGCGGATCACTTGAGGTCAGGGGTTCAAGACCAGCCTGACCAACATGGTGAAACCCCATCTCTACTAAAAATACAAAAATCAGCCAGGCATGGTGGTACACGCCTGTAGTCCCAGCTACTCAGGAGGCTGAGGCAGGAGAATTGTGTAAACCAGGGGGAGCCTGCAATGAGCCAAGATCACACCATTGCACTCCATCCTGGAC
>NW_016107899.1:330100-344423 GCF_001604975.1 Cebus imitator
AATAATAATAATAATAATAAATTTTTAAATGCTGTTTTTTAAACAATTATCTAGATTAAAATATAGATACCTATTTCTATTATATATGTAAAATAACAGTACAGTAAATTTATACTACATTATTCATATAGCATGTATCAAATAATTAAATTCAATTATGGTATGTATTTATATATATTCTATAGTATATAATATTATCATATGCCCTATAACAAAATTCAGAGTCCTTCTAAGTTTTAGAAGCACGGAAATATATAAAGTAACTTTCTCCCTCTTGTTCCGTGAAGAAAAAGCCCAGACAGAACTCCAACCCAACTTTTCCCAAGGAGCCAGTGCACCCATCTAGCCTGATGCACTCTCCAAGCACTGCATGGGGCTGTGGACTGCCACACAGCACTCAGTGGGGGAAGTCAGGGCCTGTTCTGTCTCGAGCACAGCTTCCCCACCCCCAAACTAACAAACCTGGGTTTGGACTTAATGGACTAAATTGAACAATACATTCATTTCTAAGAAACTCATAATTATTTCATTTCATAAGCAGTTTAATGCTTTAGTAATTCCTGAAAAGCACAGTTTCACTGCTTTCCTTTAACATCATAATGATTTGAGATCATTCAGACTTAAGATGCTGGCAATTTCTTTTTAACGACACAGTGAAATAGAACTGTATTATCTCAACTGTTAATATTCTGAATCTTAACTGACTATCATGTTAACTGCAATGATCACCCAATTACTCAATTCGTCTTTACTTCTTTTAAATGGGATAATAAAGCCAACTGTAGTGAAATAAAAAATATACAGATCACCATACCTGGCAATAAAGGAACGAATTTATAAAAGAGTTCAATGGATTTGTGTCGACATTCTGTCTGGGGCCTCCCACAATGAGCTAAAAGCCACTTGACCAGATCCAATAAACACAATGATGCTGATGGTGGAAAACCTCTGCACAGAGACAACATACTGTTATTAGTCCCTCTCCAACATGCAACATTCAGTTACCAAGGCTCTAGAATTTATAAACTCATGTTTATCACACACATACACATAGATACCTCACTAAAAGGCATTGAATTCATTTTTAATATATTATCATTAGAGTACAATCAAAATAACACAGGTTAAATGGGTCCTAAATGCTGCTCATGTTCATTTTTTCATGTGGCCAAAAATTTTAAAGCACTTCTTGGCCAGGCACAGTGGCTCATACCTGTAATCCTAGCACTTTGGGAGGCTGAGGCGGGTGGATCACAACAAGGTCAGGAGTTCAAGACCAGCCTGGCCAATATGGTGAAACCCCGTCTCTACTAAAAATTCAAAAAATTATCCGGGCATGATGGCATTATGCCTGTAGTCCCAGCTACTCTGCAGGCTGAGGTAGGAGAATTGCTTGAACCTAGGAGGCAGAAGTGGCAGTGGGCTGAGATCATGCCACTCCACTCCAGCTTGAGTAACAGGGTGAGACTCCAACTCCAAAAAAAAAAAGGCACTTCCTAAAAAGAATGGCACTAAGTATTTTCATGTTTCCTTTGCAATGTACCTTGCAAAGCAGTGCTTCTCAAAGTGTGGTCCCTGGACAGATGTTCCACCATTGCCTCTGCACTTGTTATAAGTTATCTGGCCCTACCCGAGATGTACACAGAAATTGAGGGTGGGGCCAAACCAGCAATCTGTGATTTAACTAGATCTCCAGGCAATTCTAATGCATGCTAAGGTTACAACCAATGAACTAAAGTGATATTGTAAGTTAACAGAATCTGGAAAAATCAACTTTAAAACAACAGAGAAAATATGAACAACCAGTCTACATGGGACTGTGCTTCTCCAGAGTGGCGGCCACTAGCACGGACAAAGACATCCCCAGACACCCTGCAGAGATCTGGAGGGGCTGATGGAGAGCACTCACCCTACTGGAGAAAGCAACACCACTGGGATGGAATAAGGGCAAAAACTGGAAACTACTGGCCAACACCCAAGCCTTGGCTCTAAGCAGTTTTACTTCCTAATTTTATAATTCCATGTCTGTCAAAACATTACTACTTGAATATTCAGTTCATATACTTCAAAATTTACTCAATAATGGTTCATGCATACTCTAGTCAAATCATCCACATAAAACCATATTCGAAATCAGTGCACATTAAATGAAACGACTCAGTTACACAACTAATTTTCAATTTGTATCTACTATCTCAATCCAGATCAAATACCGTATACCTTATCCTGTAAACCAAGTATTTTCAAACATAAAGCTTTTTAACTTTTTTGGAAAATGCACTCTTCATACTTCCACACATTCCTTGTTTAGACTAATTACTTATGCTTCCACACATTCATTCCAGGTTGTCCTTTATTAGCTGAGAATTACTTTTATGTTGGGGGGAAAAACGGAAAAGGAAGCAAGATCACCTACCGAGGCAAACGTCGTTTTTTTGCTTTGTTTAAAGAAACATGCTTCTTTTCAATGATGCGGCATAGGTGATCAATGGCATCACAACACTGTTGAATTGTACCTGTTCAATTGTACAAAGATATATTTCCAAAGAAGGTATACATAGCTGATTATTTTTTACAAATTTGTTAGCCTCATTTTTAATTTAAAAGGTAATTTTACTATAGATTTAATGTTTTCATCCCTAAGAATAAAAAATTTAGATAAATGATTTATACTGCATATTCGAAACTGAACACAAACTCATATTTAAGACTGCAGGATAGCATGGTACATGCACACACACACAGGCACAGGCACACACATGACACAATGCCACGCCTAACTAAAAACTGTACCACCAACATCTCAGTCACCCAAAGCACAGCCTCTCCTAATGGACCTGAGATCGGAAAGAACTTGCAGGTATTACAAAACCCACATACCAGGCCAGAACCTGTGGACTTCGATATGCAGTTACTTTAAAGCAGTGTTAAGTCTCCTGACCTCCCTTCCTATGCAGAATAAACTATGGTATAATTTGGTAATACAACCTCTGTAGAACGACACAGATGTAAGACGGTGAAGTCACACACAGAAGTCTGGAATTATTTAGGAAAGAAGGCTTATACATCTTATTTTGAACTGTGTCACTAGGAAAAAGTTTTCTATGTTTTTTTAAACATGTCAGTGATGACACAAAGAGTAAAGTTTCACTTGATGAAACAATTCACCTAGGGTCGGGCCTGGTGGCTCACACCTGTAATCCCAGCACTTTGGGAGGCGAGGGTGAAAAGATCGTAAGGTCAGGAGTTCAAGACCAGCATGGCCAACATAGTGAAGCCCCGTCTCTACTAGAAATACAAAAACGTAGTTGGGCGTGGTGGTGGGCATCTATAATCCCAACTAATAGGAAGGATGAGACAGGATAATCGCTTAAACCCAGTAGGCGGAGGTTGCAGTGAGCCAAGATTGCACCAATGCACTCCAGCCTGAGGAACAAGAGCAAAACTCTGTCTCAAAAATAAATAAGTAAAATAAAATAAACAAAGTCAAGACCTGTATCAGTGACAGAGTCCTGCCACAGCTATGTGGCCCTTTCAGTCACTGACATGCCTGGCCTCTGTGCCCCAACTACATCATGTGCTGGTACCGACGGGAAGTTAAGAAGTCTTCTAGCTCAACAACTCTAGGCAGTTCCTAATAGCTTCTCACATAGAATTTAATTATAATCACTTATTACTCACTCTTAGCTACCTTTGCCTACTTCTGACTTAATTATCTTTATAATATTCCTTCATCATGGATGAAATCGCTTTATCACCGTCCTCCAATGAGACCCAATTTCTAAGTAAACCATGATTGACTGCAGGGATACTGACTACATCTCAGTGATACCAGCTTCTTCAGCACCACATCTACACATTTTCATGTTCTGTCATCACAGCATCACAGTGTCTGACTGGCTTCATTGTCCCCACTGCCCTCAGCAGGATCTGCAACCAACCAGGGTCAAGCTCAATGGCCACCAGGAGTATATGGTGAGTCAAAGAGAATGAAGGTGCAAAAAAACCATTAACAAGCTGGATTTGAGGCACTGGAGGGGTTTATCTTCCCTTCACATTTATTGATTTATGGAACACTTGGAAAAAAAAAAAAAAACTTATGAGAGAATCACACAAGTCTTAACTCCTGACTCGGGAAACTCTTCAGACCCGTAAGGCAGACAGACCACTGGGGCAAAACATACCTAAGCACTTCTCGTCTGCATGTGCTAAGGCCAGACTTTCCATGTATATCACCAGGGCTTCGAACACAAACTGTTCTACCAGAGACTCTTCTTCCCTGCAATATAAGGAAGAGGAAAACTGACCTCAGAAAACAATAAAGCAGGAAGGACAAAGAAAAGAAGGAATGGAATTAAAGAAGATACACATTAATTAAATGTTTGTTTTTTTTAAAGGCTCAGCTGGGTGTGGTAGCTCATGCCTACAAGGATCACTTAAGCCCAGGAGTTTGAGAATAGCCTGGGCAACAAAATGACACCTTGTCTCTACAAAAATTTAAAAAATTAAAAATTAGCTAAGTGAGATGATGCACACCTGTGACATGGGAGGCTGAGGCAGGAGGACCACTTGAGCTCAGAAGGTTGAGGCTACAGTGAGCCATGATGGTGCCACTGCACTTTTGTCTGAGCAACAGGCTGAGGTGGGCGGATCATAAGGTCAGGAGTTCAAGACCAGCCTAACATGGTGAAACCCCATCTCTACTAAAAATACAAAAATTAGCCGGGTGCGGTGGTGGGCTCCTGTAGTCCTATAGCTACTCAGGAGGCTGAGGCAGACAGAGTTGCTTGAACCCAGGAGGCCGAGGTTGCAGTGAGTCAAGATCATGCCATTGCACTCCAGTCTGGGTGACAGAGGGAGATTCTTTCTCAAAAAACCACCCCACAAAACATTAAACAACCTAAAAATACCTCAAAGATACTTCTTCAATGACAGACTAGAAAAAGGCTACATGAATCAGGGGCAGCACTCACTCTGCTTCCATACACAAGTGACTCCGTCCCTTGAGTCTGCATACATGCTCACTTATCTATGTGATTATTATCTATGTGTCCTTCTGAAATGTAACCCACATAAAGGGCTGTATCATTATACCTCCAACATGGGCTCCGTGCCAGGCACATAATATTCTTTTTTTTTTTTTTCTTTCCTTTCCAACTTTTAAGTTCACGGGTACATGTGCAGGATGTGAGGTTTCTTACACAGGTAAATGTGCCACATATTTCTAATGAGGAATGCTGAATCAGTGAATGAACACCACTACCTTAGGTCAGTGACCACTGGTCTTTTTTCTTGGACCTCTGAAATGGCCTCTTTTCTTCACATCTGAAATGGTGTCCCAGTCTTCAGTCTACTCAGACTCACTCTCCACGCAGCTACCAGCAAGTGAATTTTAGAAGGAAATCTGAATGCACCTCTCCCTGCACCCACTACTCCACAGATCCTGTCACTAGATGTGGCCTACGCTCCTCACTACAGCAGGCAGAGCCCTCCTCATCAGCCTGACGGGACCTGCCTCCAAACCTGAAAGGCCTTTATCACCTCAGACACCTTCCTGTTTCTTATCTCTACCCACCACCAAAATGCCTTGGCCGACTTCCATTCATCCTTCAAGTCTCATCTCCAATAGAAACCCTAGCAAGAGGCCTCAGCTAACCTGCTCACTCCGGATTAGCTGCTCCTCATCTGTGCACCCAAAGCCCTTGTATACATGTCTTTTGTTACACTTCCAATATTGCTGAGATAGTGTTTATAAACATTTCTCAGCAGTTTCCAAGCTTCTTGAGTACAAACTGAATTTTAACTCTTTTATTTCCCAGAAGACAGCACAGCATCCAGCACATAATTATTTACTAAATGCAGGATATATGAATATACAGATATACAGAGTGAAACTCTAAGTCACTTTTCAAAACCACAAGTTTACAAAGCACCTTGGAAAGGCTTCCTTGTTGTGTAGCTTACAAACCTGAATTCCCTATAGATATTATTAAAGGCAAGTGATGCTCCCAGCCTCTTGAAAGCATTGGGGTGAAGTGCGAGGCTGTACAGTCGCTTGAAAAGTGATTTGGTGTTTACTGGACTCTTCTCCTGCTGCTGTGGTGTTGTTTGTTTAATGGACCACTTAAGGAATTCTCGAATACACTGACCACAGAAATCTCTTAACGTACTGTCAACAGAGTCCACGATTCCATCCTGAAACAAAACAAAGAGACCTTGATTGTATCCATTCTTATAACCACTGACAACTGAATACCCTTGATCTATCTAACTAAAGTATGTTAAAATTAATTTATAGCTCTAGTCAAGAAAAAAATAAACACTAGTAAGACAAATCTCCACAGTTTATCCAGAATCTAGGCTTGAATAACTATTTCCTTCTGACACAATGAAAACATTTTCTTTTAAACAAATTAATAAACTCAAAATCCATGAAGAAGGGAGAGAAAACTAATTAAAACAATCTTTCCCTTCCCCCCCCAAAAAAAATAGCTATATCCTAAGAATTTCTGAGGAATTCTGGTTGCTGATTTTACCCCGTAATAGCATCTGAGACACTTTGCATATTGAAGTTAAAGAGAATAAGACCCTTGGAAGTTCCAAAGAAACCATACTGTTCCATAAAGGAAAATGCTATGGAGGCATGAACAGCAGCCCCCATAAAGGCACTGAATACCTGCCGAAAAGAGTTATGGCCATTTGGCCAATGACCACACAGAGATGTATTCTGCTTAATGGTTTGTTTCCTTCTATGTATGATGTTCTCTCAGATCTATAAAAAGTTTAACTTGAAAAATATGCACTCAAAACTGAAATGAGGGAGTTTTGCCGAACACTTCCAGTTATTTGCTACATACAAAATCCTTTCTTGCAGAGGTAATTAGAACTCAAAAAGGTAACACAAGCCATGAGCATGTGAGGAGGGAGTGCTTCCTGCTTCTCAGAGTAGAGGTCACCAACTCCATGTGCTGCTGTCAGGGAACGGCAGCTCTCACCAGGAAACACAGGGCCCTCCTTCACTTGACTGCTGTGCTACCGAGTTCACACTGCTTCTTTACCTTTTCTTTCCTCAACTATCTCATTTCACTTAGCAGATTTCTTTCTGAAGGTTTAACTTAATCTACCTTCAAGGATCAAAAGGGAGAAAAGAAACAGAAACAACTAAAATAAAAACTTCATAACAGAAATATTATAATGAAATCATCTGAAGGCAAATAAGCCATAAATTAACTTTAATTAACTGTATTTATTATAGGTAGGATTCACTGGTAGACACGGCAGGAAATTAAATTACAGGTATAAACATGTCGCCACCCTAATGAACATTCAGTCACTCTCTCCTACCCGTAGCATGACTACAAAGAAGGGTCACACTCAGAGTACACTACCAGCAGCATAACCAGGACTGTGTGGCAATGTAAACTTATTTGCACAGGTTCAAAAAATGTAGTAAAATAATCATCAAGACCCTACAGTTTAGCTGGCCTCACTGCCTCTGCCCTCAGTGAGCTGGTGACCAAATTCTAAGATGCTGCTTATCTGCATCAGCAGAGTTCTGTGTAAAAGGCAAACTGCTGTTTCCAGGGTCCTTTAGTTAATGAATCTGAGTACAGGAGAAAATCGGATATGATCAGAAATTCCTCTCATTTTTTGTTTTTGAGATAGAGTCTTGCTCTGCCACCCAGGCTGGAGTGCAGTAGTGCAATCTCAGCTCACTGCAACCTCTGCCTCCCAGTTTGAAGCTATTCTCATGCCGAAGCCACCTGGGGAGCTGGGACTACAGGTATATACCACCAAGCCCAGCTAATTTTTGTATTTTTAATAGACACAGGGTTTCTCCATGTTGGCCAGGTTGGTCTCCAACTCCTGGGCTCAAGCAATCTGCCTGACTCTACCTCCCAAAGTATTGGGATTACAGGCATGAGCCACTGTGATCAGCTGGGTATTTCTTTTTTTAAGAGCTACCGCAACTGATGAAGTCTAAGAACATTCTTACTCCTCACACCCTCCACACACATGCGCACACACACACACACACACACACACACACACTCACTCACACCATTAATGTAGATGAAACTTGTCAGGTCTTATAACCATCCTCCCAGAAACAGAATAAAACGTTAAGAACTAGCATTTAATTGCAGATATTTAAAAGTAACACTCAAGAAAGTAAATATGGCATCATGTCCATTACAACATGATTTCACAAATAAAAAAGAAGAAAATAATCCAGCTACATGCCATATTTTGGGATTCTGAAAGGTGACTTGTTAAACTTCTAAATACACATCAGCCAGCCTAGTGCAGTGGCTCAGGCCTATAATCTCACCACTCTAGGAGGCCAAGGTGGGTGGATCACTTGAGGTCAGGAGTAAGACCAGCCTGGCCAACAAGGTGACACCTCGTCTCTACTTAAAATATAGAAAATTAGGCAGGCATGGTAGGGCACGCCTGTAGTCTCAGCTATTCAGAAGGCTGAAACAGGAGAATTGCTTGATCCTGGGAGGAGGAGGTTACAGTGAGCCAAGATCGTGCCATTGCATTCTAGCCTGGGCAACAGAACGAGACTGTGTCTCAAAAACATAAATAAATAAACAAACATCAAATACAACTAATCAATGGGAATACAAGGAAAAGAATTAACTATTACTTACCAATACAGCTTCTAGTAAGGCAACAGTATCCTGACTTTCAAATTTCTTATTGTTAGTGAACCAGTGAATTAGTTGCATAACCAGTGGCTCATATAGTTGCCTTGTCACCTGAAGAAAGAATATCATTAGAGTTAATTCCCTTCATGTTGAAGAAATTTTATACTGTAAAGTGTCCCATTTAAATGGCGTTTGCAGTGGGGTAAAATTAACCAATACTACCACCATGATTGTATTCGTTTCCTTTTCTAGTTCAGGCTCAAGTGATCCTCCCACCTCAGCCTCCAGAATAGCCAGGACTACAGGCATGTCCCACCATGCCCAGCTAACTTAAATTTTTTTCTTTTTGTAGAGACAGAGTCCTGCTATGTTGCTCAGGCTGGGCTTGAACTCCTGGCCTCAAGTGATTCTCCCCCCTCAGCCTCCCAAAGTGCAGAGATTACAGGTATGAGCCACCATCCTCAGTCCCATTAGTTTCCTTTTCTTGTTTAGTTCCATGATGAAGAGTCCATCAAAAATACGCATACTAAAGCTCATTGTTCCTCTGATTGCAAGGGCAACTTAGGGTAGATATTGTTGGGTTTTTAACACTCATCTTAGTAATTTGATCTTCAATATGCACATGGGATATTCTGGATTACAGACAGATAATCACTATTCAACTATTATATAAAGGAAACAATCCTGTGGCTCCCTAACAGCATAACTGTTCCCCTTGTGGTGACAAAACCAAAGTCCAATCAATGTCCTATATACACAAATTCAAAGCCTATACTACAGGGGAAGAACAGAGAAAAACAGATTTAATCTGTTTATGTTCAGGACAAAGAGGAAACTGCCTCTGCCACTGCTGCCAAAAGAAGGGGAAAAAAACCTCTACAGAGATGGGATGAAAAGGATCCTAGGTCTAATCTTCTGGAACATAAATAAAGCCTCTCCAGGAGCCAGACAGCCCCATGCTCTCTGGCTTTGTAAAACCAAGATGCCTCCAGGCCTGAACTCCTTCCTTCTGAAAAGTAAACCCATACCCAAAGAAGCAGAGCTCCTGTCTTCCTGGAAGCTTGAAGTGTAACCTAGTGACCTGGTCAAGGTGTGACCATCTTGGGGCAGTAAGAGAATTGGATCAGAGCAATTATAACTATACAAACTGCTTCAGATCTAATCCTCATTATACATGAGAGTAAATAAAATGCTGGCCAGGCACCGGGGCTCACATCCATTATCCCAGCATTTTGAGAGGCCAAGTCAGGAGGGTTGTTTGAAGCCAGTTCAAGACCAACCTGGGCAACATAGCAAGACCCTGTCTCTTAAAAAATTATTTTTTAATTAGCTGGGCATGGTGGTGAGTGCCTATAGTCCCAGCTACTCAGGAAGCTGAGACAAGTGGATGGTTTGGGTCCAGGAGATGGAGGCTGCAGGGAGCTACGATTGTGCCACTGCACTCCGGCATGGGTGACAGAGGGACACCGTGTTTAAAGAAGATAAAAATCGCCAGGCACAGTGGCTCGTGCCTGTAACCCCAGCACTTCTGGAGGCCAAGGAGGGCAGATCACTTGAGGTCAGGAATTCGTGACCAGCCTGGCCAAAATAATGAAACCCCATCTCTACTAAAAATCCAAAAATTAGCTGGGTGTGGTGGTGGGCACCTGTAATCCCAGCTACTCCGGAGGCTGATGCAGAAGAATGGCTTGCACCGGGAAGTGGAGGTTGCAGTGAGCTAAGATTGCGCCACTGCACTCCAGACAGGGTGAGACTCCATATTCAAAAAAAAAAAAAGGAAAGAAAAAGAGTAAAATGCTTGTGGTGGAAGTTAAGGCAAACACTCCCAAAGCTGACATCCTGTACATTTCTGCCTCAGAGGCCACGGCTTTTATAGGAGCACTGAGCCATCCAGGAGAGTTTTATTCCCCAGTTACTGAACTCAACAATGAAGTACTTTGATATTAGATATCCCTACTGTAGTTAATAACACCTCAAAAACCATGCAAAATGTCCCAGGGCTCAGGCTAAACAACATAGAGACCCTTCCAAAGAGTTTTTTTTTTTTAGCCTTTTAAGCTATTTTTTCCCCCAATTTTTCAACTGGCCTCTATGAAGCAATTTTTAAGATTAATCAATATAAAAGGGTCTTAACTTTCAGTTTAAAAGTTAACCTGGTCTTAAAACATCACTTTTTTTTTCCCACAAAGGTATCATACTATTTTACTCTTAGTACAGAAGTTTTTAAATACATGTATACATAGCTAGATATATATACAATATACACATACCCCTTTATAGAAAACCATCCCTCTACAATCCTACATCCCAAAGGTAACCACTGTTAACTTTCAAAAGAGTTTATTTATATACATTTTTTGCTTTGTTTTGTTTTTGCCATAACACTGTTAGACTGGTACAGCCAAAATCCTCTTGACGCCTGACGTTTCCTTTTAGTGATTTTCCAACCACTGACCCTGACCCTACTCCTTGGCTATTAATCTCCCTGGTCAATGAGCATTTAGAGTAGAACCCCATCCCTCTCCAGTAGTGGAAACGCCCACTGGAATAGGCCCTTTAATAGTTTGCCTTAACATCTTTAACGAATGTCAGAATTTTTTCTTTAACAGTTAGTCAACTGACCTAATACCATTTATTAAATGACCGATTTCCCACTTAAATGACCCCCTACCATACACGCCATTTTCACAGACACACAAGGGGCCACTTCCCAGCACCTAGCTCTCTTACCAAGCCATCTGTGCACTGGTTCAACCTCTTAAACTCCATAAGGCCCCTTTTTAACATCTCCTACACAAGACTCCCTCCAGCACGCTACCTTTCAAAATGGGTCTTGCTTAGGCTCAAGCAATTATTCCTTCAGATTGATAATTTTTTTAAGTGAAAAAAACAAAATTAATTCTGGATTTTTTTACTGAAATTACACCAGCGTTATCAATTAATTTGGGAAAACTGATATTTTTTTCAGTAATGAGTCTTCTAACTCAAGTATATACGCTATTCATCTTCTATAGTTGTAAAATACATTTGCCTGGCACACTGAAGTTTATTCCTACACCTTTTTTTATGCTGTTATCAACAAGATGTTATAGACATATTTTTCAAGTGATCAATACTGATACATAAATTAAATGAGACTAATATAAGAAAATAGCGATATATGAAAATTCTGTGTGTATAATTTATCAGCGCTTTCCTTTATCAGTTTATCAGCTGATATGCTTAAGCCTGGCCTTCCAGATTTTTGAAAATAATTATGTTCAAAATAATAATCTTCTCTCCTTCCTAATATTCCTATGATTTTCTTATCTTACATTATTGACTAGAATTTCCCAAATAGTAGGGCTGATGTCCTAGCCTTACTAGCCCAGTAACAATCATCTTTTGATTGCCAGGAGCCAAGTGCTGAGGCAGATGCTGAAGAGCGAGAGAGAGAAAGGAACATCAGGCTCTGTCCATGCTCTCAGGGGACTCACAGGCCTTGAGAGGGTCGGATGCTAAACATGGAAATAACTACTTCCAAGTGAAGCACTGACCCTTCCCAGAAATAGGCAGTGCTCCTGTGCTGGGTAGAAGCACAAGGGAGTATCGGTACTTCACATAAGAGGATGACTTGGCTGCTTAAGATTCAGGCTGACGTTCTATCAGATTAAAGATCATGTGAAATGACTAGTTTATCAGGAGCTGCCAAATGCCTCCCAGGCTTCCGTGGAGAGGTTCACTGCTACGTTAAATCTATTTCTGTCATAAGTTTCCAGTTTTCACCATCAACTCCACTTAATCACGGTACACCTGAACATACTGCTAGACTACATTCACTCATGTATACTGCAGAATTTTCCAACTGCATTATAAATGAGTTTTGTGTTTCATTTTCATTATTTATTTTATTTTTTTTTTTTGGAGACAGTCTTGCACTGCTGCCTGGGCTAGAGTGCAGTAGCATGATCTCAGCTCACTGCAGCCTCCGCCTCCCAGGTTCAAGCGATTCTCGTGCCTCAGCCTCTCAAGTAGCTGGGATTACAGGTATGTGCCACCATGCCCAGCTAATGTTTCATAAAGACAAGGTTTCTCCATGTTGGTCAGGCTGGTCTTAAACTCCCGACCTCAGGTGATCTTGCGTTTCAGTTTCATGTGTGTACCCTGATTTCTTATCTTTTTCTGCTTTATGGCCAGCAGTGAAGGATTTGTTCATAAAATCATCAGGTATAGGCCACTCGCCAGCATTTCCAAACTCCTCCATGACTATAAGCCTCGGTTATTTTTTTGTTTTTTATTTTGAGAATGAGTCTCATCTCCCTCTGTCGCCCAACCTAGAGTGCAGTGGCATGATCTCAGCTCACTGCAATCTCCACCTCCTGGGTTCAAGTGATTCTCCTGCCTCAGCCTCTCTAGCAGCTGGGATTACAGGCATACGCTGCCATGCCTAGCTAATTTTTGTATTTTTGGTAAGATGGGGGTTTTACCATGTTTGCCAGGCTGGTCTTGAACTCCTGACCTCAGGTGATCTACCCACCTCAGCCTCCCAAAGTGCTGGGATTGTAGGTGCAAGCCACCACTCCCGGCCCATGGTAATTTCTCTATTCTTCCCCCTGTGAAAAACTACATTCGTCCATGAGAGGAGTGAGAGCTGATTCACCGTTAGATGCCTGGGCAGGCTCTCAGTAACTTTTAACTACAACAACAACAATTCCCAAACTCTTGAGACACACTAAAAGTGGAGGGGAGAGCTTTTAGGAGTCCTGGTGCCCAGGTTGTGCCCAGGTCATGAACATGCCTGATTAAACCAGAGCACCTAGGGTAGCAGCCAGGCAGCAGTATTGTTAATGATCTCCAAGTAATTCCAATATGCAGCATGCCTTGCTAACCACTGAACCAAACAAACCAAACTTTTTAAAGTTTTATGACTGTTTCAGATTCAAAGCCCTTACCTGATCAACATCACATGCAAGTCGAAGCAGCACAGGAAACGTCCGCTTATAGAGCTGGTACATGGGTGGGACTCCCTGTGCCCCTTCTGGCATCTGCGTGGCTTTGCCCAACATAAACATAACCATGCTATGTAAAAGTTCACAGGCTGCAACCTAAAACAGACCAGAAGGACAGCAAAGTCTAAGTAATCATGTTGATGACAAGAGAATATTTGAAATGTCACTCAATTTGGCCCTTTAAGAAGAAAAATTTCAGTGCAGATAACTATCAACACAAATATAAATTAACTAGAATAAGCATTTCTTGTTGTATAAAACTAGTGATTCTGTTCACTTTGTTTTTATCTAAGAACTAAGAATTAAAATTTAAGAGCTTTAGAAATTGACATCAATACATTCTTGAGAAGTATATTTCACTGCTGTCATATTAAAGAACTATATAACTTTGCTTCATCTGTTAGCACATTTTCAACTATTACTTTTAGTAAAAATACTTTTGAAGTACTATAGAAAATGTACAAATTAATACTTGCATACCTCATTTTATGACGCTTTGGACACAATGTATTTTTTAACAAATTGTAGGTCTATGGCAACCCTGCATTGAAAAAGCCTATTGATGGGCCGGGCGCGGTGGCTCAAGCCTGTAATCCCAGCACTTTGGGAGGCCGAGGCGGGTGGATCACGAGGTCAAGAGATCGAGACCATCCTGGTCAACATGGTGAAACCCCGTCTCTA
>NW_016107899.1:344522-371668 GCF_001604975.1 Cebus imitator
GCGCCACTGCACTCCAGCCTGGGTAACAAGAGCGAAACTCCGTCTCAAAAAAAAAAAAAAAGAAAAAGCCTATTGGCAAAATTCTTCCCACATCGTATGCTCACTTTGTTAGCATTTCTAAGCAACACAGTATTTTAAATTGGGGCATGTAAATTGAAGAATGTATTTTTTAAGTCCCAATGCTACTACACACTAAACAGACCACAGTATAGTGTAAACATGGCTTTTACATGTACTGAAATACCAAAAAACTGATGTGATTTGCTACATTGAGATATATATATATTTTTTGAGACCGAGTGTCGCTGTCACCCAGGCTGGAGAGCAATGGCACGATCTCAGCTCACTGCAACCTCTGCCTCCCAGGTTCAAGCAATTCTCCTCCCTCAGCCTCCAGAGTAGCTGGGATTATAGGCATGCACCACCACGCCCAGCTAATTTTTGCCTTTTTTTGTAGATAATGGGGTTTTACCACATTGGCCAGGCTGGTCTCAAACTCCTGACGTCAGGCAATCTGCCCGCCTCTGCCTGCCAAAATGCTGGAATTATAGGTGTGAGCCACCACGCCTGGCCAAGATATATTTTTTTAATTATTTGTTTTTATTATACTTTTAGTTCTGGGATACATGTGCAGAATGTGCAGGTTTGTTACATAGGTATACATGCACCTTGGTGGTTTGCAGCACCAATCAATTGGTCATATACCCTAGGTATTTCACCGAATGCTATCCCTCACATAGTCCCCCACCCCAACACGCCCTAGTGTGTGATGTTTCCCTCCCTGTGTCCATGTGATCTCATTGTTCAACTCCCACTTATGAGTAAGAACATGTGGTGTCTGGTTTTCTGTTCCTCTGTTAGTCTGCTGAGAATGATGTGATGATTTCCAACTTCACTCATGTCCCTGCAAAAGACATGAACTCCTTCTTTTTTATGGCTGCAGAGACACTAACTCTATTGCTGTGGTCTGGAGTGGAACCTGCAATATCACCAAAGTATGCTACGCCAGGAAGAAAATTTGAGAGTATCTGTTTCTAATCTCCCAAAGTTAAGGGGATAACCAAGCATAGACTGAATATCACTTGTAAATGCCCTCAATATTGCATTTCATATATTGAAGAGCTTTTGGTATATTAACATTTTGAAAGGTTTTTTTTTTTTTTTTTTTTTTTGAGACAGCATCTCACTCTGTGGCTCAGCTGGAATGCACAATCTCAACTCGCTCTGCAACCACTGCCTCCCGAGTTCAAACGGATTCTCCTGCCTCAACCTCCAGAGCTGCTGAGACTATAGTCACATGCCACCACACCTTATTTTTGTATTTTCAGTAAAGACGGGGTTTTACCATCCTGGTCAGGCTGGTCTCAAACTCCTAACCTCAAGTGATCTGCCTGCCTCAGCCTCTCAAATACTGGGATTACAGGCATGAGCCACTGCATCCAGCCCAATTATCCATTAAGATGATTTATGCTTAACTTCCATTTATCAATGACACTGACTTCTAATAAGTAGTTTTCTAATTACTATATTACAGAAAATACAAAACTTCTAATATTGGAATGGCTGAAGTGTGTTCTCTATTTCCTAACCGGTATGTATTTTTAAAGCAATAGGCTCTACATAATGGGTGAAATGAAAAATAGAAGTACTTTAGTTTGTCTGTCACTGGCTGTCAGCGCCAATTCTGTGACCCGAGGAAGGAACACATCCAGGAAAATGACAGGCTTCATCTCCCTAAAGGGCACTGCAAAGCTCAGCCGCTTCTCTCTGTCCCAGGCCACATAACTCTTCATCATCTCATCTGAGGAGGTAACTGTTAGAAAAGATTTAAGAAGAGGGTTTTTCCACTCGGAACATTTTTTTTTCTTTTTATTAGCATTAGAATAGTGTCAGAATTATTTACAAATTGAAACATTTCTAATGCCAGCTGTTCTACATTCTGTTAAAGCGAAGCACATTATTCATCTTTCCCTTTTCTTTTGCCTCGGATATGTAATTAAAATATTAGAAATCAGTCTATTTAATTGAGAGTAAAATTATTATTTTTTTTTTTTGAGACGAGTCTTGCTCTCTCACCAGGCTAGATTGCAGTGGCACAGTATCAGCTCACTGCAACCTCCGCCTCCCAGGTTCAAGCAATTCTCCTGCCTCAGCCTCACAAGTAGCTGGGACTACAGGCGAGCGCCACCACGTCCAGCTAATTTTTGTATTTTTAGTAGAGACAGGGTTTCATCATGTTGGCCAAGATGGTCTCGATCTCTTGACCTCGTGATCCACTGGCCTTGGCCTCCCAAAGTTTTGGGATTACAGGCGTTGAGTCACCGTGCCTGGCCTCATAAAATCACTTTTAAACAAGCCTAATAGTATTGAATGTTTAATATCCAAATTCAGTGAGAGTTACTTAAGGTATTTTGTGAAAAAAGGTCAATGAACAATATTTTTCTTTAAAAAAAAAAAAACCTCATTAAAACACTTTACAAATACAGGCTCTAACTCCCTAAATGACCAAAAGTCACTAGTATATTTACCACGAAATTTCAAAAGTAAAAATACAGATAAATTTTTACTAATCAAAATGTGGATTTTTGGCCGAGTGTGGTGGCTCACATCAATAATTTCAGCATTTTGGTAGGCCAAAGCTGGTGGATCACCTGAGGTCAGGAATTCAAGACCAGCCTGGCCAACATGGTAAAACCCAATCTCTACTAAAAATACAAAACATTAACCAGGAGTGGTGGCATCTGCCTGTAATCCCCACTGAAGCGCCTGAGGCAGGAGAATCCCTTGACCCAGGAGGCAGAGGTTGCAGTGATCCAAGATTGTGCCACTGTTCTCCTGCCTGGGCCACAGAGCAAGACTCCATTCCCAACCCCCACCAAAAAGTGGATTTTTTAAAAATTAAAATAGAGACAGCCTCTTGCTATGATATTGCCCAGGCTAGCCTCAAACTCCTGAGCTCAGGCAGGATTCTCCCACCTCAGCCTCCCAAAATGCTGGGATTATGGGCCTCAGCCATCACACCCAGCCTACTAATCAAATATGATAATTCTCATTTTTTTAATTTCTAAAAATATGAAAATATTAACAATATTGATCTCAAAAAGATTAACTTGGAATTCTTGACACTCTAATATAGAAAACAGTAACAGATTACATTGTTTCAAACTACGTAACATGCTTAACAAGCTAGAACACTTGCTCTATTAGTATACTGAATTACTCCAATTTTATGGATATAGTCAAAGAATTTCATTAGGCAAGATATTATTCTTCATAATCTTATTTTAAAATATGTAACTCATATATAGAAATAAACATTCAGAATATATTATAGCCTGGATACATCTAAATAAAAGCACAAATATAAGAAAGTTTACCTGTCAGAAGATTTTTGTTTATTTGTCCTCCCAGAGATCCAAGCATTTGTACTACTCTAATTCTTATTTCTTCTAAGGATATTGCTTCACTCTGTAAATTTGAACAATTGTATGTATATGATTACAAATGGGTTAAAGATTAAACAGAAGTCGATAGGAAGAAACTCTTTGCCACCAATTAGATGTCCATTTCCTAGACCAGCAGTTCCAAACTTTTTGACAGGATCCTTTCCATTCTTAAGAAATATCAAGGACCCCCAAAGAGCTTTGTTTTATGTAGGTCCTGTTTATCAGTATTAATGACATTTGAAATTGAAACCTACAAATTATATAAATATTTATTTAATTAAAACTACTAAATCCATTACATGTTAACAAATGACACACTTTTATAAAAAGCAACTATATTTTCCAAAGAAACGAAAACTATGGGCAAAGTGATCCTGTTTCACAGTAGTGCAGACCCCTTCACAGTCTAGCTCACTGGGGGACAGTCTGAGCCTCACAGCAACGTGTAGTTGGAAAACCAGGCAGGAAATTTTAAATAGTCTTTTTAGGTAACTGTGGTTATTCTTATTTGATAGTACAATAAAACTGAACCATCGGTAGTGTCTTAAAGGTTAGCTACAATGTGGGATCTGAATTGCTATCATGAACTCTATGTACTCCACTACTTTAAAATCCAGTGGCTGATCTTGCACTTCCAGTGGATTTTTCATCCATGTATAATTTGGAAACATTATGTATTCCTCATCTGAAAATACTCGTTCAGTGGATTGTATCCCACATGTTGACACATTTCATCATATACGCAAAAAATAACATCAGCAAGTATCATCACCAATGTTAAAGAAAAACTCTTAGGCCAGGCGCAGTGGCTCACACCTGTAATTCCAGCACTTTCCGAGTCCAAGGTGGGCGGATCATGAGGTCAGGAGTAAAAGACCAGCATGACAAACATAGTGAAATCCCGTCTCTACTAAAAACACAAAAGCTGGCTGGGCATGGTGCTGCACGCCTACAATCTCAGCTCCTCAGGAGTGTGAGGCAGACGAATCGCTTGAACTTGGGAGGCAGAGGCTACCACTGCACTCCAGCCTGAACAACACAGTGAGACTCCGTCTCAAAAAAAAAACTTTAAGTAATAAGAAGCTACCAAACTCAATTGCAATAGTTACAAGTTTTCCCAAATTTTACAGCTCACTTAAAAGCTTGAATTTTATCACTGGCAACAGATTTTCAAAAGTTTTCCTTGAAGGGGCAGGCTCTGTTCATTTTAGAGAAAATGTCTGCCACACATCCACCTCTGAATAACCTCAGTGTGCGTGTCAGTTGTCATTTCAATAAAAATTGTGTCCACAGAGCAGTGGCTACTTCACTCCCGGTTCAAAGTACCATACAGTGCTTTTTCTCCAGACAGCTGTCACACTTCACTATGCAGGCCTGCTTCATGTGCACCTACTGCCTCACACAGAATATTTTTAAAAATCTGTGCTCAGAGTCAATGCTAGGGAATCAACAGTGCTTGATTAGCATAATATCATGGTGCAAACAGACAGAGTAAAAATAGCTTTGGCCTTGCACCCTGGATCACCCAGGGTCTAGCTATACTTAGAGAACCACGGTCCTAAGGAATTGGCATTGTGTATCTATACAAAAATTTTGGCAAAGCACAGTGGCACAAGCCTGTAATCCCTGCATTTGGGAGGCTGAGTTGGGCAGACTGCTTGAGCCCAGGAGTTCAAGACCAGCCTGGGCAACACGGCAAAACCTGTCTCTGCAAAAAATACAAAAATTAGCTGGGTATTGTGGCACACGCCTGTGGTCCTAGCTACTCAGGAGGCTGAGACAGGAAGATCACTTGAGTCTGGGAGATTGAGGCTGCAGTGAGCTGAGATCACACCACCTCACTCCAGCCCGGGTGATAATGTGAGACCCTGCCTCAAAAACAAAATTAAAGCAGTAAGAATAAAAGAAATTTTACTTGTAAAACTAGAGATATATTCAAGTTGTTTTATCCTGCTGTGATAAAATTATAAAAAATTTTATGCTGCCATTTCTAGTTTCATTCTAGTTTCTCAATCAAAAGGTGCCCAAAATAATGATGTAGGAAGAACTGACCCTAGAGTTTGCATTATCACTTTTAGATGTTAAAAGTTTTTCAAATTTTAATTTTTAGTTCATTCCAAAATATTCTAACTCAATTTTTTCTATTCATATCATTCTGACTATCACATCATATGGCTCATCCCAAGAAAACTGGCCTCAAGAAATTATCACCAAAAAAAACCCCAAAAAACCCAAAAGAACAAAAAAGAAAACTGAAACGAACTGAACTTGATAAAACAACGTATTTAAGATCTAGTCATAAATGAAAGTCTTACGTATCCCTGGTATCAGTATTCCGACTTGCTTATTTAATATGAACCAGTTTACCTCTGATTATCCACCAAATACATTTGAGGACAGGGATAAACAGAAAAACAAGACCAAAAAAAATAAACAAAATAGTTAATATAGTTTATATTTTCATGGCTAAAAATATATTAATTTTTTTTCAGTCAGGTCACTCCCATTCCAGGCCGGAGTGCAGTGGTGTGAACTTGCTCACTACAGCCTCAGCTTCCCCAGACACAGGTGATTCTCCCTCCTCAGCCCCCAGAGCAGCTAAGGCCACAGGCATGCGCCACCACATCCAGCTAATTTTTATATTTTTTAGTGGAGACAGGGTCTTCCTAACTTGCACCAGGCTTGGACCGAGCAATTCGCTGACCTCAGCCTCCTAAAGTGCTGGGATTACAAGTGTGAGCCACCATGCCTGGCCAATATATTTAAATTATTTCTATATTGTGCTCTACTTTGTACATAAAAACAACTAACATTTTAAATGAAGATTTTTACTTTTCACAAGTTTAGAATCTGATCTCTGTATTATGTAAGGTACAGAAAATACAAACAACTGCTTACTGATGAAAGGTTCTTTGCCTTCTTCAGATGCTTTAATACGGCTTTATTAAATCCTTTCTGGGCAGCCCGAGAAAGAGCAGACACTTCCCAGTTACTCTTGGTCTCATCTATCAATAGTAAACAAAAATCCATTTAAAGTAGCATTCATTCATTCATTTAATGCACATTAGAGAGGACACATTATATTGTCAAATAGAAACATTAAATTCCTAATTTTAATTAAGATTTTTAAAAAGTAAGTTTCCAGAACAAAAAATACAAAATGGTGGTTGTTTTTAAACATAAAGCATTGTCTGCCAAAAGGAACATGCCTCCTTGAGGAAGCGGCTGACTCCAGGGTCAAGAAGAACCTGAATTATCTTGTGGCACAAGCAGTGGCTCCCAAGCATCACACCTGGGCCAAATCTCAGACAATCTGAGCATCAAAACCAATCACGATGGCGAAAGATTAGACCCACTGAAAAAATAAGAATCCACAAATCTTACTAATATAGATAAATAATAGGGAAAGTTATTTATTGCAATAGAATGTCAACCAGGATGAAAGAAATGATAGGGGTAGAAAATCTCCGTTTTGTAACTACCACCGTTTAAGAACTGATTCAGGAAGAACTGTCAGTGAATACTAAACTATTACAGTGAGCTCGAGGAGAAAGAAGAATATTTACAGTGTTAAAGTACCCTCCCCCATAAATTCCTTTTTTTTTCTTTTAAAGCAATCATAAACTTACAGAGGACAAAGAGTATATAGCTTCTTTCCTGAAGCACTGAGGGCACTGACTCCAACTCAATACCCCACTGCCCACAATGTCTCAATGTGTGTTTTCCAATAGGACATTCTCCCACACAACGGCCCCACAACCATGCAAACCAGATTACCAACATTCACTCCTCAGCCCCACTCAGAGTTCGCCTAAGTATGTTTTTAATCAGGACAGCATATTGCACTTAGTTGACCTATCTCTTTAGTCTCTTTCAGACTGAAGCTATTCTTCAGTATTTCCTTGCATTTCATCATTTAGACATTTAAAAAATTATATGCCAGTAATTTTATACAGGGTCCCTCCATTTGCATTTGTCTAATGTTTTCTCGTGATTAGGCTCAGGTTATGGGAACCAGTTGTAACATTTTGTTAGTTCCCTTATTAACTGCTGAATTAAATAAACTTTGACACGTTCATTTTCTCTCTGCAGAGTCACAGTTCTGCAACTACAAAGTCGTTTCCAACAGTTCTGAGATGTCCATGCATTCACTGACACAGCCAGATGAGCTGCACTGTGGGAGGGCACCTCCTGGTGGTTTAACCCCAGCAACTCTTCTCTTGGTTCCAGAATGAATCCCTGGCAGTGGGATTTTACCTCTGCTCTGTCTCTCTAGCTAGTTCTTTTCCTTTCTATAATTGGGTGGTTCATCTGGTGACCTTCTATGACACATGTTAGAGTTCCACTCTCTAATGGGCCAGAGATGATAAGAGAATCTAGTTTTTGGTGGTTTTTTTTTTTTTTTTTTAACTCCAGTTACGTTAAGAATTTTTAGTCCACTGGGAAAAACAGATCTTTGATATCTGGACTATTCAGTATTTTCTATGTCTGTATCTCCTGGCTTTCGGCTCAAATTGCAGAATTGAAACTATTCACTAAGTTCTCTGTGTATCTTGGCATCTATGTATCTATGGTTAATAAAGGCCTCTACCTAATTTTGTGTATAATGTTCTCCTGTATTTGGAGGGTATTGAAAAACTAGATTATAAAAAATTAGATTATAAAGTTTCTGAAATTAAAAGAGCTCTGCTCTGATTTATACAGATATGTAAATTATGGATTTCTAAAATTCTCCAAAAATAAAGAAGTTGAACTAACAGTGTTTTAAATGTGCTGGATTTTAAAAATCTTTAAAGTTTTCTCAACTCAGGATCATTTAGGAATCCATATTCACATAATTAAGGCACATCTATAGTAAACAGACAAGTTTAATATTTTGGTTTAAATAAATAATATTTTATGTATCAGTATTAAATATAATATGAACATATACTTTATTCTACTTGGGTTTGTTTTCTCTATAGTTATTTAGTCTAGTAAGCTAAAATTACTTCTCATAACTTTTTAAAAATTGTGGTGTACTATACATAACATGAAATGTACTTTTTAACCATTTTTACGTGTCTAATTGAGTGGCATTAATTACATTCACAATGTTGTACAACCATCACTACATCCATCTCTAGAACTTTTAAAACATCTGAAACAGTCCTATACAACTTTTAAGATTATGAAAAATATAAGTTTACGGCTAACTAAACTGAATCATTATCTGGTTAAACTTTTTATTTCCCCAGTAATTACACTGTGTAGCATGCCAACTGGAAGATAATCTCAAATATCTTTACGTAATTTCCAAGCTTGGACTGACTGAATTAATGGATACTTTGGATAGTTGGGTACTTTGATAATTTCTAAGCAAAATATTACTAAAATACTTAAATACTGATGAAAAGGCACAGTTTTGTGTTTCTGTGCTTTTCCTTCTTGCTTTTATAGGTCCTTGGAGATGGGAGCCTTGGGTCATGCTAACAGGCGTGTGCACTGTCTCTTGCAGGGGGGCACAGACAGTGGTATGTGTGAGCTCCATTAGTCTCATACTGCCGGTGTATGAGGCTCTTATCAATTACCCACCCCAGTTTTCCAGGTGAAATATGAGTTTAGTAAGCTGCAAAATTAACAAGCGGTTGTGTGGTTATATTAGAAAAATAGTACAGAACTACAATTGCATGCATGCTTTTGGGTTTTTATTTTTCATTTTTCTTTTTCGAGATGGAGTCTTTTGCTCTATCACCCAGGCTACAGTGTAATGGCATGATCTCCCCTCACTGCAATCTCCGCCTCCCAGGTTCAAGCAATTCTGCCTCAGACTCCCGAGTAGGTGGGATTACACGTGTACGCCACCACACCCAGATAATTTTGGTATTTTTAGTAGAACCGGGGTTTTGTCACGTTGGCCAGGCTGGTCTTGAACTCCTGACCTCAGGTGATCTGCCCACCTTGGCCTCCCAAAGTGCTGGGATTACAGGCGTGAACCACTGCACCCGACCTGGCTTTTTTTTTTTTTTTTCTTGGATTACAGGCATGAGCCATAGCACCTAATCTGATTTTTCTTTTTCCTTTCTTGAGACAGGGTATCACTCTGTTACCTAGGCTATGGTGCAGTGGTACAATCATGACTCAGTGCAGGCTTAACCTCCCAGATTCAAGCAATCCTCACACCTCAGCCACCCAAGTAGCTGAAACCACAGGCGTGTACTATCACATCCAGCTAATTTTTAAATTTTTGTAAAGATGAGGTCGCCTTATGTTGTCCAGGCTGGTCTTGAACTCCTAGGCTTAAGTGATCCTCCTCCCTCAGTCACTCAAAATAGTACCTGGGATTACAGGTGTGGGCCACCGCACCTAGCCTGCTTTTTATTTTTAAGGAAGGAGGATAGTTTCTCATCAAACAGTGAGTCTCAGGCTTTTTGGGATCTGGATCTCCTTCCAGAATTGGGAGTTACTCCACAGATCTTCCTTTTGTGGGTTAAAACTAGTAGCAGTTACCATATTGGAAACAGAAACAATGTTTTAAAGACTTATTGACTAATTTGGAGATCATGTTAACATTGCATTACATCTCAGTATTTCCATAAGAATAGTTCTCATCTCCCAGATTCCCTGGAAACTGGCGTTTGAAAGTTATGCCAACAGGTTTCAGAATATGAAGGGACGTAACACAGGACCCATCTTGGAAAGTAACTATATGACTCTGAAAAGATAATTTGAAATGAGTTAAATTTCTAGCAAAGGTCACTCAACCTTGAAAAGTTTCCTTCTTTGGCTTAATGATTAAGGTCTTGGCCTATACCATGAGAAGCCTTTCTTCTCTTTTTTTTTTTTTTTTTTTGAGCCAAAGTCTATCTCTGTGGCCCGGGCTGGAGGGCATTGCCCAATCTCCACTCTCTGTGGCCCAGGTTGGAGTGCAGTGGCCCAATCTCTGCTCACTGCAACCTCTACCTCCCGAGTTCAAGCAATTCTCCTGTCTCAGCCTCCTGAGTAGCTGGGATTATAGGGGTGCACCACCATGCCCAGCTAATATTTTGTCTTTTTAGTAGAAGTGGGGTTTCATCATGTTGGCCAGGCTGGTCTCAAACTCCTGACCTCAGGTGACCCACATGCCTTAGCCTCCCGATGTCCTGGGATTACAGGCATGAGCCACTGTGCTCAGCCAAGAAGTCATTCTTTCTACGTAATCTGCCAAGATAGCAAAAAATTCGCTGACTTATAAAAAAACTTCTGACCTTTACGCTGACTTCACTGTCTGAAAAAGGAGATTCAGGCCGTGTGTCTTTAGCAGGAGAGGCCCAGAGTGGCACTGAGATCCCCTCAGCAAGCCACATCAGGACACACGTGTGGCCCACAAGTCTGACTGTTAGTCAATGAGCTAAGAAGGGCTCTACCAGGTGTCTCTGCTGTAAAGTCACTATTTTCACTCTCAATCATTAGTATGTGTTTGAGTGAGGTACTCTGAAACCATGTGTGGTAGACTGAATTTTAAGACAGCTTCATGACCTGCTTCTGGAGTTCCTCCCGTAACTATTATGTCAATGGCAGAAGAGAGATCATCCAAGTGGTCCTAAGCTAATCACACAAGCCCCTTCAAAGTAGTTTTCTGCATGTAATCCCAGCACTTTGGGAGGCCGAGGCGGGTGGATCACGAGGTCAAGAGATCGAGACCATCCTGGTCAACATGGTGAAACCCCGTCTCTATTAAAAATACAAAAATTCAGCTGGGCATGGTGGCACGTGTCTGTAATCCCAGCTACTCAGGAGGCTGAGGCAGGAGAATTGCCTGAACCCAGGAGGCGGAGGTTGCGGTGAGCCGAGATCGTGCCATTGCACTCCAGCCTGGGTAACAAGAGTGAAACTCCGTCTCAAAAAAAAAAAAAAAAAAAAAAAGTAGTTTTCTGCAGCAAGTATTAGAAAAGGAAGTCAGACTTGGAGCATACAAGGAATTGAAAGTGTCATGCTGGCTGTGAAGGTGCAGGGGCCACCTAGGACACTCAGAGGCCTCCACAAACTGAGAATCACGCTCCAGCCATCAGTCAGCAAGGAGACAGGAACCTCGGTCCACCAATCACATGAAACTGAATCCTGGCAACAACCTGGATGGGGAGTGAATAAGCCTGGCCTAGCCAACTGCTTGATTTCAGCCATATGCCTCAGCCCATCTGGACTTGTGTCCTACAAATCTATGAAATAATTCACAGATGCTATTTTAAGCTAAGTTTACAAGAACTTACTACATACCAAACAAAAAAAACAAACCCCACTAGGAAACTTTAACTTGCTCATTTTACTTACTTATATCTGTACATGCTCATTGCTTCCTATTTGATTCCATGGATTATAATGTTTCCGAAGTATTTATTTTGATGCTCAAATCATCACTTATTTTGCCTGTGACACTTCCCCCATCATTCTTTGAATAGGTTCTTACTTTCTGGATGTTCTATAAAATATAGTATTCTAGGTTCATAATATATTTTCCTGGCCCAGGCTGGAACCAACGAGTCCGGGTTCCATTAATGTAAAATGAGCTGTAGGGCTGGACGTGATGGCTTACCCCACCACTCTGGGAGGCCAAACTGGGCAGATCACTTGAGGTCAGGGGGTGGAGACCAGTCTGTTCAACATAGTGAGACTCCATCTCTACTAAAAATACAAAAATTAGCCAGGCATGATGGTGCATGCCTGTAATCTCAACTACTTGGGAGGCTGAGGTGGAAGGATCAATTAAGCCCACTGGGCAGAGGTTGCAGTGACCCAAGACTGCACCACTGCAATCTAGTCTGGGCAACAGAGTAAGACTCTGTCTCAAAGAAAAAAAAAAACATAAAAAAGAAAATGAGATTTGGAGGCCATGACCCAGATGCCAGGTTTGCTTGTTTCTATTCAGATACCACGCTCCCAGGAAGGCCCCTTCAGTGGACAGAGTACATGTATCTCTGTCTCTCACATACACACACGCACATGCACACTCTATCTCTCTCTCCCTCTCAGTTCTATTTCCACATTTATTTAGATGCATCCATATGTGAATGTACATATGTAACTGGCGAGGGGGAGAGAGAGAAGGAGGACCATCAGTTCACACCGATATACCCACTTCCAATGCACCTCCACCGTGTCCATTCCAGTTTCCTGTCTTTCTGTATTTGTAGCTCACTTCAACATGAGAAACCTAGTTTCTTTTATTCTCAATGAATTTATGTATTTATTCAATTCCCTGTATGTAACCAAACTACTATCTCCATCCCCTCCTCGCCCAGCCTGCACCCTGACATCCTAGACAGCTGTCCCAACATGTGGGTACCTCATCTTGCTTGGTGGACTCCACGCCACGCCACCCCTTAAGGCATGCCCTCCTCACATCCTTGAGAGCACCTGGGACCTCCCCCTGCCCAGTATCTACCTTCCTCTGTACCACCTAAAGAACTCAGGACTGATCACTCTAGGAAGGCTTCAAATTACTAACTCACAAAGAGGGAGAAATAGTAACTTGACAACCACAAAAAGATAATGCAAACACTGGCCAACTGGTTAGAGTGAAAACAGCTAGCAAAGGCACTAACCGTCCTAAAAGGACCCAGCATCAGCCCAAAACTAACCAAGAGGAAACTCCAGACAAACCCACGTGGAAGGACACTGTACAAAATAACTGGCCTGCAGCCCTCAAAAATGTCAGGACATGAGAACTAAAAAAGCTTGAAGAACTATCCCACATTAAAGAAGGCTGAAGAGTTACAACTAAAAGTAACACATGAGCCCACAGGTGTCACTTAAAAAGAAATTAATGGGACAAGTGAAAAACCTGCACATGGACTATAATTTGAAAGAGTATGTACCCATGTTATTTTTCCTGATTTTGATAATGATACTGCAGTTATGTAAAAGAACATCCTCGCTCTTAAGAAATATACAATGACACATTCAAGATCTATAACATCTTCAGCTTATTCACACAGTTCTGAAAAAAATGTCCCATGTAAATATAAAAACATGCACATGCATACAACAGAGAAAGTACAGGGAATAACACAAATGGTACAAAATCTTAATAACTGGTGAATCTAGACGGAACACATGGAGTTCTTACTGTTCAGGCAATTGTTCTGAAAGTTTGATATATCAAAAAAAAGTTTAAAACAGTAACTTTTGTCACCTAAGTTTGCTTACTTTCTGCTTTTCTAAATTATCAAATCACCTTGAGAGTACTTCTGTTTAACACGCAAATCGTTTAAAATAATCACAGTAGGGCCGGGCACGGTGGCTCAAGCCTGTAATCCCAGCACTTTGGGAGGCCGAGGCGGGTGGATCACGAGGTCAAGAGATCGAGACCATCCTGGTCAACATGGTGAAACCCCGTCTCTACTAAAAATACAAAAAATTAGCTGGGCATGGTGGCGCGTGCCTGTAATCCCAGCTACTCAGGAGGCTGAGGCAGGAGAATTGCCTGAACCCAGGAGGCGGAGGTTGCGGTGAGCCGAGATCACGCCATTGCACTCCAGCCTGGGTAACAAGAGTGAAACTCCGTCTCAAAAAAAAAAATCACAGTAACTTCCTTTATTAATCTAAAACAAATCTTTTCAATGAGTTACTTAACAGGACTCAAGAAAGAAAATACTACAAAGATATGTTATCAGATACATTCATTTAAGCAATATATTTGTCATGAATACTCAAATAATGGCACTCCTTATATAAATGTGAATTTTAAAAGCTATAAAGTTAACTAGTTTGTGGTTTTGGTCTCTAAAATATACTTGTTATTATAATCTTTAAATATTGTGACTCTTTCTTCATGAACTCTGCATATATACCGAGGATGTCCCAAAAACCAGACATGGTGAATGAAATCTGTCACAACTTTCACAGAGTATTTCCAAGCCAATAAGATTTAACAATAAAATAATGATTTACATAAGTAAAACCTCACCACTTTTTTTCTATATTTCTTTTCTTGGCCTCATGAAAAAAAAAAAAAAAACTTATAAATTAACAATTGACTTCTACTTTTAAGACAGTAAAGTTTAAATTCTTAAAAATACTTCAGTCTTTCTCCCAATGGAATCTTTCTTTTTGCTTCCATCAGATGACAATGCCTCTTTTCATTCCAGTTTAAATAAGTCTGTGCCCCCACCCTGACTCTGAAGTTCTACTTTTTCGTTTCTTGACTAGTAATATTTCTACCTGGCCAGATAACTTGTTTCTTTGACTCTTTTCCCAAACCTAATTTTTCTATCATGACATTTTTTTCCCCAATTTTTAATTAGCTATAATTAGTGTGCTTCATCAGTTCTAAAAAGCAATAAAAATCTAGTGAAATTAAAATACAAAATTACTATTGAATTTTCTAAAGGTTTTATTCCTGACTGATTTATTCAACAAGATTTTTTGCAAAGCAGTGTATTAGGAGCCATAAAAAGTCCCAAGGTATTTAAGACAGTCCTTATTACTGAAGATTTTATAAATATTAGTAAGCTATAAATAAATGAAAAATGTTTTTAATATCTCAACTATATTTCTTAGTCATCCCAATTATGTTCAGATAAATAAGAGAAATTACAAAAATAGCAATCAAACATATTTTGAACATGCTGGGTTTAAATTTCAGCAGTTACAAAAATACAGTCCTACTTATTATAGCTATTCCATTTCCATTTTAATTACAGTACACAGAGCAATTCTTCTAAATCTTACCTGACAAGGCTGAAATCTTCAGGTATCCATCCAGGCAGGGGAGAATATCTTTGTAATAAGGCTGCATTTCATGTTTGTGGATGTAAACTGACCATTCTTCCAGAGCATTCAGGCCTACTTCTGCCAAGGGGGCATAGCTCAGGCCCAGTTTGAAAGCCATCTGTATGTTAATACAAACAAGTTAATCGGAAACGCAGGAAATATAAGATTTAAAGAAAAAACATACCCATTAATTGTGGTTTCTAATGAATACTCCTTTTAATGTCGGACACCAGACACTGCTGGAGATAAGTGGGTGTAGTCCAGGAAATTAGGAGGAAAGCAAGTAGCTGTCTCTGTGACTGTGGTACACTGCAAAACTTTCAAGACACACAGGTTTAACTCTCACATCGACCTCCAAGTGCAGCTTAGAAGTCACCAAGGGTCTAAGTCCCAAAGCCAGTAAGTGGCAGAAGCAGACCCTGACCCAGTTGTGCCTGCTGGGAAGCGCCTGCTGGGACTGCCAGGGGAAGAGCATGGTGTTTCCATGTGCTCTGGGACTCACAACAGTGATGAAGACGTGGCTCTCTTCAAGATATCACCTACCTGCAGCACAGGAACATAGGCTCTAATATCGAGTTTGATGATGTCATGTGGGAGGGACAGAAGAAAGGTCAAACAGGAGGCCAAAAGTTCATCTTTGTATTGCTTCATTTTAACTGCCACCTAAACAAGAAGGAAGACAGTGCTGTGTATCTGAATAGAGCCTACTTTTGAAAATCAACTAAAAAATATTTGCCCTATTCTCAAATACAAAAAATGGGCTTGTAGCCTTTATTGATAAGACCACATTCACTTACAAATTATGCACTAACCTCCAGGAAAGTTAATTTGTTGAAATGCATAATTCCTACTACATGGAAAAGCAAGAATCTATTTCATCTTGAGTTGCCATTACTCAACTGAATTATGTTAAAAGAGCCTGAGGAACTTTTTTTCTTTTTTTAAGGTAGAGTCCTGCTCTGTCACCCAGGATGGAGTGCAATGGCTCAATCTTGGCTCATTGCAATCTCTACCTCCCTTCAAGTGACCCTTCTGCCTCAGCCTCCCGAGTAGCTAGAATTACAGGCGCATAGTATCACATCTGGCTAATTTTTCGTATTTTTAGTAGAGAAGGGATTTCGTCACATTGGTCAGGCTGGTCTTGAACTACTACCCTCAAGTGATCCACCCATCTTGGCCTCCCAAAGTGCTGGTACTACAAGCATGAGCCACTGCACCTAGCTGAGGACTTTTGAAGCACAATAATTTCCTCTATTCATTTTTTTAAGACATACTCCCACTCTAGATTTAGCAAATCAATTTTTGGTTTTATATTTTTTTCAGACAGTGTCTTGCTCTGTTGCCCAACCTGTAGTGAAGTGGAACCATCTCAGCTCACTGGAACTTCTGTCTCCCGATTCAACCAAGTTCTCCTCCCGCAGCCTCCCAACCCAGCCCAATTTGTTTATTTTTGTTTTTTTGAGAGGAAGTCTCACTGTCACCCAGGAAGCAGCGCAATGGTACCATCTCGGCTCACTGCAACCTCCACCTCCCAGATTCAAGTGATTTTCCTGCTTCAGCCTCCTGAGTAGCCGGGATTACAGGCTCACGCCACCACACCCAGCTAATTTTTATATTTTTAGTAGAGGCGGGGTTTCACCATGTTGGTAAAGCTGGTCTCAAACACCTGACCTTCTGATACATCCACCTCAGCCTCCCAAAGTGCTAGGATTACAGGCATGAGCCACCGTGCCCGGTACCAATTCTTAAAATAATTAGATTATTTATGATCACTAGGATTTTTTCAATAGACATTCATTTAACAATAGCTCATGATAACACTAAGATAAATTATTTAAAAATTACCTCTTTGCCAAATTTCATATATAAAGCAAAGCAAGAATACTTTTCTGGGTCTTCAGGAGAGTGCTGCAAACTCTTTGGACTAACTCCCTGTCAAATAAAACAGCAAGTTAGTACACTGCACAAGAATCTGGAGACTGTATCCTAATCCAGTACTTCCCAGCTTGTCTTCAAAGGTGCAAATCCATTTCAAGTTACCAAAATCTAGTGCAGACCGGAGGGAGAATCAGCTCTGCAGACATTTCAAGTCACAGGCCAGTCAGTACAAGAAGGGGGAAGGCAGAAGCTAGTCAGAAGCCATGGATACAGCTAAATCCATTCCCTCTTCTCCATCTCACTCTGTAATCACCCAGGTGGGCTCCACAAGTTACTGACTGGAGCCTCCAGAATGCTAATTCAGTTGTTCTCAAACTTCACTAGGTGCCAGAATCACCTGGCAGCTGCTAGCACAAGTGGCAGAGACCACCCCCCAGGGCTTCTGATGCAGAAAGCAATGCTCAAGGCTGCTGGTCCCAGGACCACACTTTAAGAGGCCTTGTTAATCTTATATAATTAGCCAGGTGCTTGAGCATCAGGGCAAAAAATGCTGCTAAGTTTTTAGAGTGCTATCCAACTGCCACTCATCAATTTATTAAATACATATAATAAAATTAGTAGACTTTAAAACAGCATGGGCCATAATCACACATTTTATGACTCATGACCTAAAAAAAAAAACACAAGAAGATTCAATGCCCTGCAAAAAAGACTCACCTCAAAATATTTTATTTTCTTGGCATTTCTTACTGTAATAGAAAGCAATTTGTAGAAACCACTGATGAGGGGCAACCTTGTCGACTGTAAAATTAACTCATGTGAAAATGAGTACACCCACGGTTCAAAAAATTCAACTTGTTTCTCAGGGAGAATCTCTCTGCAAAAACAAATTAGAAATTGAAGGTAGAAATTGTTATCATACTAATCGTATTTAGCTTTATAAGTATAAGGAACATAAACAACTATAAGCTACAATTCCATCACAACAATTTTAGATATACATAAAATGTTTAGATATATCTATAACCCATTTTCTCTACCTGAGGATCTTTCAAATATAAAAAAAAAAATGAAAACGGAGCTGGGTGCGGTGGCTCATGCCTGTAATCCCAGCATTGTGGGAGGCAGAGGCGGGTGGATCACAAGGTCAAGAGATCATTAGACCATCTTGGCCAACATGACGAAACCCCATCTCTACTAAAAATACAAAAAAAAAAAAAAAATTAGCTGGGCATGGTGGCATGTGCCAGTAGTCCCAGCTACTCTGGAGGCTGAGGCAGGAGAATCAATCGCTTGAACCTGGGAGGCAGCAGTTACAGCGAGTTGGGACCATGTCACTGCATTCCAGCCTGCTGACAAAGCGAGACTCCATCTCAAAAAAATAAATAATGAAAACTGTAAGGTGGTACACTTAGATATATTTTAAAGATCTATATAATCAATGATAGATTTTAAGTCTTCTATTATTTCCTTTCTTATATCTATAAAAGGAATTTATAGCCAATTACTAATAATCATTTTTATTCTTAAATAATTAAATTTTTACAAAATACCTGCAAAATTCCACCAGGTTAATGAAAGCCGAAAAATCTTTAGGTTTAGCTGGATGCAAGTTAGCCGCTGGATCTGAAGTCGGGATCACCCAAACACCAGGCGCCTCATCTCCGTTCTTAAAGAGTAATTGCAGCAAAGAAACACTGTACCATTGAATCACAAATCACTCAACAAATAACTTTCCAACTGACTTCACAGTCTAGGACCCATGCTATGTAGAAAGAACGCAACAGCAAGAAAGACCAAGATGGGAGCTCAAGAGCTACAGTCTGATGAGAAGGGCAGGGCTTGCAGAAGGCGCTCACGAAAAGGACTCAAGGGAAGTGATGAAAGAATGGGTCAAACACAAAAATGCCAGGAGGGCAGCACTGCTTGATGAAGCTAGCAATAATGCCTTGACAGAGACAGAATTTTAATAGGTGACTTGGAGTTTTCAAGTGAAGAAACAGTGAAATACAGAAATTATGAACAGTATTAAGATAAATGAAAAATATGGTATTTTGTGAAGTGCAGGAAGATCAGTTTTAAACACGTTAAGTTTGTGTCACCAAATTGTGTTGCCGAACACAACTGTGTATTCAAATTCAAATGTAAAACAAGTAGTTAGAAATAGAGAACAGGAACCAAGAAGGGAGGAGGAGGCTGGAGACCAAAGGTATCTGGGAAGTGTTAACAGGTGGTCATAGATCTGCTGGAATGAAACTGGAAGGCCAGGGAACAGAGGAGAAAGGGAAGCCACTGAAGACAGCAATGAACATACACACATGTTCTAAAATGCAGGTCTGTCAGCTGACATAGTTCCAGGAAGTCCCTTTCAGCAAGTTTTTTTTTTTTTTTTAAATAAAACTATTTTAGACATATGCAAAGCACAGACAGCAATGAAGTACACATTGATGTTGTTACCTATCACCCAACATGAAAATAGAATACTGCAAGTGCAACAAAGCTGACGTTGCCACGGACGTCATGTTTCCTATGTGCATCCTCCCCATTACCTCTTGTCTATCTCAGGACTACAGTGGAGGTACTGATGCATGAACTCTAATCAGCACCATCTAGTCTGAAACAATCATTGCAGTAGAAAGCAAGGGAGAGGACTTGCCGGGATCTCAGCTCTTTCTCACCAGCCTAATTACTATGGAGTCCAGTTGCCTCAGGCAAGAAGAGCAAGGCAACTCCAGGCTGGTAGCCTTAAGCTACGACTTATCTTTAACCCAGGCTAGGAAAATGGGATGCAAAAGAACAGGAGGGCATTTTCTTGTTTCTCTGTCTATTATCTATATTCTACTATCTCAGGAACACATTTACCACCTTGTACCACAATTTGGAGTTTCCTTAACTATAAACAAGAGCAACCCCAGGCTTCCCTAATCCTACACAAAGTCATTTCTACACAAAATAAGACTTCTGTCACTCTTTACTATTGCTAAGGAATAAGAAATAAATGAGCCTAGTAAATAACTTTTTCCAAAAAAATTAACGTATTAATATATCAATTACTTCTTGAGCCATCTAGTAATAACATTTTCTATACAGTAGGTTACATCCAACAAAAAAGCATCAATAGCACATAATAATCCTGAAGAAAACAATTTTCTCCAGTCCTCTACAAATGTGTTACTAGGCCCTGATCATTTATATGCAAAGACAGTTGGTACAAAGATGATGAAAAAGTACTATTGATAAAAATTTCGAACCTCTTGTTCCCCAGCAGTCTGTGTTTCTAGTGTAAGATCCAATTTCTCAACAATCTTCAAAACAGATTTTACAAATTCATCATAAAGTAAATGACTCAGGCTTTGATGGGAGGAATTCACAGAGAAAAATGCTTCATCTGCTAAAATAGAATCCTTTAAATAAAGAAAAACAATAAACTTCAAAATCTTGTGCAAAAAAGTATGAGTATTTTATAAGCATTAAAACACATATACAGATGTATGTGCAGATTTGGGTATTATGGCAACAGTGATTATAAACTGTAGCAGATTTACCTGGAATTTTTCAAGCTGCAAGATACCTTCCTAAACTATTATGACCGCATCATTTCAGTCAGATATCATTTATCTAGTCATGCAACAAATACTTATGTACACAGTGGTAACTGAGAAGATTTAGGTGAATCCTAGTCAAAGCATTTACCCCAATTAATTTGTAGATGTGTATGTATAAACACAAATATGTATAATATGCATATATAGACACTATGTCTTTTATGTCTGTGAACATATGTATGGCTATGTGCATATACAACTAAATATGAAAACATATATAAACATGCACATGGACCAGGTGCGGTGGCTCACGCCTGTAATCCTAGCACTTTCGGAGGCTGTGGCAGGTGGATCACCTGAGGTCAGGAGTTAAAGACCAGCCTGGCCAAAATGGTGAAACCCCATCTTAATAAAAAAAAATAGAATAAAAATAAACATGTACATATACGCATACATACAAATATATATATCGACTCTCAGAATCGATTTAAAAGTATAATCTGTCATTTCTCTAAAAGTGAAGCTATTTTACCATTCCAAAATAGGACAATTACTCTGCCTATATTTAGTCTCATATTTTACAGTACTTACAGAGATATCTAACATCACATGTAAAAAATAAATACTGGCAAACTTACTATCAACTGGTGTTTTATTTCAGTAAGAAAAAAACTAAAACCACCTAAGATTTTTCACAAGATAGGAATCACATATTGACAAAAACTGCTTGTCGTAGGCTATTAATGCTTAAACTGTACAAAAATGCTAGCCACTACCTGACTTAAAGCAGACACTGAGGAAATGTCTGTGAGAAATGTATTAAGCAAGAAGCCTTATTCTAATCCGAAGTGATGTACAGAATAGCTATGCACCAATCCTCTTTATACCTACTACATTTACTGGATTTATCTTCACAAACAAATTAAAAAAGAGAATAGCTCTTCCTTGATGAAAATACTTTCTGTTACCTAGGAGGCTGGACCTGTGAGGAAGAACAGCTTAGCATGAGCTGTACCATCCTGCTACTTAAAGCTAAAATAAGGACTCAGCTACAGTAACTAATTTACGTTAAAGGAGTTCTATATTTTTGTTTCTTTCATTTATTTCTACTCTCATTCTAACTTCCTGATCCATAGTTTTAATTTTTTATTATTTGAAGTACACGGTTTTTAACTTTTGAAAGTTAGTAAAATATAATTCTGAAATAAACAATTCTTGTGTCTAAACTACAGAGACTAATAGAGAAAGTAGGGTACATTTAAGGCTTTCAAATGGTAAATGTTACCATTATCTGGTCAGAGCTCAGGAGATGTCTGAAGAGATCCACATAGTCTTTGTATGTGGGCACCTTCCATTTGCCAGTTCTGACTTCCCCTGAAGCACGGTGGTCTTCAGATTCAGACTCAGCACCCTGGCCAGGAAGACAGCATGACAATATTTAGTGACAGATTCTCAGAAGCAGCACTGCTGACAGAACATGCCGGTCTTCAGAATTTTCTAGATTAAATTGTCACTCATAGGAGACCATATAATTAAGGAAGACAGACAAGCTAGGTGCGGTGGCTCACACCTATAATCCCAGCACTCTGGGAGTCAAGTGGGCAGATCACCTGAGGTCAAAAGTTTGAGACCAGCCTGGCCAACATGGCGAAACATCTGTACTGAAAACACAAAAATTTGCTGAGCGTGCTGACGGGCACTTGTAATCCCAACTATTCAGGAGGCTCAGGCAGGAGAATCACTTGAACCTCGGAGGTGAAGACTGCAGTGAGCTGAGATCGCACCACTGCACTCCAGCCTGGATGATACAGCAAGACTCTACCTCAAAACATAAATAAATAGATAAAAAGCTGAAAACAACGTGATTCTTCTGTGACTAAAACTGTGATACACCAACAAAGTATTTCAATACAATATCCACTGAATGCGCTATAATCCTTATCTCGCTTTCTTACATATTTCAAACTTTAGTCTCATCGTACATCCTATAACTTCTGGGAATTAAGATATGCCTCCCCTAGCATTTTGTCCTAGAGTTTCAAGAGAGAAAACATTTCTGTTTTAAAAAAATGTATAAAACCTAAAGTTATACTTAAAGATGTTTCATACCTTAGAAGTGTCTGCGCACCTAATAAAATATTATAGAGGTACTATGTTCTTTTCAAAATGTAAAGCATAGCTAAAAGAAAAGAACGGCCACTTCTGCAAAATTATACTCGAAAACCTCAGCAACATTCCTAACTTCCTGTGATAACAGATAAATTTTCCAAACATTAAAATTCAGAATTTACCTTTGGAAGGACCACTGGTTTAGAACATATTCTGATTAACCCCTGATGCACTGAAAAAGGAAAAAACAAAAAACCAAAAATGAAGGAAACGCTGAAAAATATACAATGAAACACTAAAAAAAGAAAAAAGTCAACAGTCATTATATTTTGGAACCCAACTTTACCTCTGAATTTATTTTCTAAGTTCATTAATAACTTTAAAACTTAAAACTATTAACATTCAGACATAATAGGATGAAAAAAGGAAGAGATTTTGGTCTACCAAAATTTAGTTCATCAGACATTGTATCAAAGATACAAAAGAATTTGGTAACAAGATTCTCTTTACCTATATCAAATAATGTGTCAATTATCCATCATTACCCATAAAAACAATAAATTACAAACTTACCCACAGTACTAATGCAATTCCTGAGAACTGGTCCTTTTGCTGCCAAGGCTAGAAACACCTTCACTATGGCTCTGCAACACACCAACTGCATTTTTGGACTGTACTGTGGGAAACTGTCTATCTGCATCACCACGAGGTGCTCCAGAACTGGAGTATATATCTCAGGAACCTACCAGAAATAAACAGCAAACTATGAGTAGAGGAGGGAATCACAGAATACAGGAATAATACAAATATTGAAAGTAATTACAACTGAATTAGATACTTATTAAAAGAAAACATGGTCTGTCATCTAACCTGCTAAGCTTAACATTTATTACTGTGATTGCCTTAATAAAAACACACACACAGAGTAAAAACTGTCTTGAGGTGCAATTCTATCCCAAGCAACAATTCCGAATCTTTCAGAAAGATGGAAAGAGAAATTTTTTTTCTTGCTCTGGATAACAAAAAATCAAGTTTCATGACAATAATTCTATTGCCACAAAATGCTAACTATGTCATGTTGTTCACAACAACGCCTACACTAAATGTATCATATGACTCCATCAAATGATTTTAAGAAATGAAGATTAAATACTTAAAACTGTGCTCAGTTTAACTATTTCACTTACCGTGTCAAGGTACAGCAAGACACTTGCAATAGACTGCAGGAAGCTTGGCATCTGATAAACACGGTCATCACCAATGTCTGTCTGGGTGAGGAACATCTGCTTGCAGCGCTGAATGAGCTCAATGTACATGATGTCAACATCTTTTGCATTTATAACCTTGCAAGGCTTTAGAAAAGGTAAAACAGAAGACTTCATCAATCTTATCAAGATCAAAATAATGATATTTAATAAGGTATCATGTGTTAAGCCATGTGATTATAAACACAAGTTTAATAAGCTTTTTATTTAAGAAGAAATACAGATAATAAAATACGATATCTGGCCAGGTGCGATGGCTTGTGCCTGTAATCCCAGCACTTTGGGAGGCCTAGGCAGGAAAATCATGAGGTCATAAATTCAAGTACCAGTCTGGCCAACATGGTGAAACTTTGTCTCTACTAAACACAAAAAGCCCACAAAAGTTAGCCAGGCATGGTGGCGCACACCTGTAATCCTGGTAGCTGGAATTACAGGTGTGTGCCACCACGCCCAGCCAATTTTTGTATTTTTAGTAGAGACAGGGTTTTACCACGTTGGCTAGGGTGGTTTCAAATCCCTGACCTCAGGTAATGTGCCTGCTGTGGCCTCCCCAAGTGGTGAGATTACAGGTATGGGCCACCACACCTAGCTAATATTCTTAAATATATCTCTTCCTGTCATATAAATTTTTTTTTTTTGAACTCTTTCTAAAACTGAGTGAAATCAACTACAATTTTACTTTAAGAATAAGAAGCAGCATAACACAGAAGGGAAACATGGTGTTTCTATTCTTCAGACTCGGACTTATACCGTGGTTCTGTCAATTCTGTGAGTCTCTTGACAAGGTTCCTAATTTCTCTGGGTTTCAGTTTGCTAATCTGTAAAACAGTAATACTCAGCTCCTAAGAGAGTTAGGAAAACTTAAGATAACACATCTAAAGAATTCTAGTACATAGTAGACAACACACTAATATAGTGACTCTCAGAACATGTGGTGAAGGGACTGGTTGTGGACCTCCTCAGTATACCTAAATCCATGCACTCAAGTCCCACAATCACCCTATGGAAGTCTCATATACAAAAAGTTGGCCTTCTATATACGTTTCCTATCCAGCACACACTGTATTTTTGTTTTCTTGAGACAGAGTCTCACTCTGTTTCCCTGGCTGGCGTACAGTGGAGCAATCTTGGCTTACTGCAACCTCTGCCTCTCGGGTTTAAGCAATTCTCCACCTTAGCCTCCCGAGTAGCTGAGATTACAGGCGTGTGCCACCACGTCCAGCTAATCTTTTCTATTTTTAGTAGAGATGGGGTTTCACCATCTTGGCCAGGCTCGTCTTGAACTCTTGACCTCGTGATCTACCTGCCTCAGCCTCCCAAAGTGCTAGGATTACAGGTGTGAGCCACCCCACCAGGCCACATGCTGTATTTTTTATCCATGTATGGCTGAAAAATATCTGCATATAAGTGGACCTGCGCAGTTCACAGGGCCTGCTGTATTGTTACAAGTATTAGATATTACTCAAAATGCAATGAATTAGATTCCTTTAAACAATCATGTGAAACCAAGACAAAACAAAATAAGTTAATGAGACATACTCCTGCAAAAAGTCCATATCCACGGATAGCAATGGATAACTCCTTGTTGTTTGAATCCATGTTTCTGATGATTCCATAAAACTGCTCCATAAAGTACTGCAGCTTACTCTTATGCATTTCTGCATTTTTCGCCACCATATAAGAAACCTGTAAATATATATTATTTATTTTTTTGGAAATACTTAATAACAACGGAATCTATACAAACATGGAAAAACTAGAACTGTTTGGATGCTACTAATGTACTGTTACCATTACACATAATTGCTTTTAATCATAAAGACCCTTTCTTCCATTTTCCTTAGTCTCTATCAGGTTCAGAAGTGTCTTAAATAAGGCTAAGTGAGATGTTTTTCCCAGAGAAAGGGACTAAGAGACCAAGGATACGCCTAAGTCTGACCAAAAAAAAAAACAGGTTTTGAATTAAGGCTCTCTGATGAAGCAAAGAGCAGTCTTTAGAACTCACCGGTTACCCACAGGGTGAAAGAGAACTGTCAGGGGATCAGTGACTTCAGACATCATCAATAAATAGAGTTCGGGACAATCAGAAAGACAAGGCATCTCAGTTTCCAAAAAAAAAAAGCAACAAACTATAAAGCTTAAATTAAGTGATGCAAGGGGAAAATGTCATCTGAGAAGCAAATAGATCATTATTTACCAAACCAAGAAGCAGGAGCCTAAATGCAGGAACTAACACAGGTATTCGAAGAGCATTCCCCATTTCAGCACAAAGACTGTCCAGGATAAGAATGGAAGGAATCCAGACAGTCATCAAAGGAAGAACAAAAAAAAAAATCCACCTTCCATTGCTAAATTACCCATACACTTCCCAGTGCCCCTAAGGCCAACAGGTCTTAGCGTGTGACCTTCTGGGAACTTTGCTCCCTGTTCGTGTTTGAAGAATAAAACATCATATGTACTCTTTCATAATTTCCTTCTTCATAAAACACATCACAAATGTTTCTCAGCAAGTAAACAAACAACATCATTTTACTTAATTACAGAATAGGGAATATTACATACTATAATGTGTAACCACTTAAACACTGCTAATTTTCTATTATTGTATTCTCAGTAAGCATGTTTCTAATGCATCTATATTCAACTGTTTTCGATATATAATATTTAAAGACTTGAAAATAATTATTGAACAGCAGACAGAGGACAGATTAAAACATTATGGCTCATAAATACATATATTACAGGCCAGGCTCGGTGGCTCATGCCTGTAATCCCAGCACTTTGGGAGGCCTAGGTGGGCAGATCAGGAGGTCAAGAGATTGAGACCATACCGGCCAACATAGTGAAACCCCATCTCTACCAAAAAACTACAAAAATTAGCTGGGCGTAGTGGTGCATATGTAGTCCCGGCTACTCGGGAGGCTGAGGCAGGAGAATTGCTTGAACCTGGGAGGCGGAGGTTGCAGTGAGCCGAGGTTGCAGTGAGCTGAGATTGCACCACTGCACTCCAGCCTGGCACCTGACGACAGAGCAAGGCTCTGTCTCAAAAAAAAAAAATTATATAGGGCCGGGCGCGGTGGCTCACGCCTGTAATCCCAGCACTTTGGGAGGCCGAGGCGGGCGGATCATGAGGTCAAGAGATCGAGACCATCCTGGTCAACACGGTGAAACCC
>NW_016107899.1:372405-378787 GCF_001604975.1 Cebus imitator
TGCCTGTAATCCCAGCTACTCAGGAGGCTAAGGCAAGAGAATCACTTGAATGCAGGAGGCAGAAGTTGCAGTGAGCCAAGACTGCGCTACTGCACTCCAGCCTGACAACAGAGCAGACTCCCTCTCAAAAAAAATAAAATAAAATAAATAAATAAATATATATATATATATATATATATATATATAGACGTCACTGTGAGGAAAATATATTCAACATAGTGGAAAATCTTAAGGCCAAAAAATTACGTATCCTTTATGTAAAGTCCTCTTTCTTCCTCTCCTCACTCCCTCTTCAGAAGGAGGGAAAGGAGGTATCTCTCCTTGCTTGGGGCCCCAGGTCACACGGAATGATCTAACAACGGGACTCAGGGTGGGGCTGGTCATACCTGGTAAGATGATTCAGAATGGGGGCTTTGGGTCACATGGCATCCCTGGAAACTGAGACTCACCAACCTACTATGCCTATATGCTGGGGCCCCAAGGGAAACCCCAAACACAGAGGTTCAGGGGAGCACTCAGTCAATACTCCACGTGCTGTTGCACACAGATGCTGGGAAAGCAACGCTGCCCTGACTCCACAGGAAAAGGACCAGGAAAGCTCCAAGTTCAATACTTTCTTAGTTTCTGCACTATGTGCTGCTGCTACCTTTGGTTGATTTTTATCTGGGCCCTTTAGCTGTAATAAACCATAGCTGTGAATATCAAATGTGAGGGTATCTTCGAAACTCCCAAACTTGCAACAGGCATCAGCGCTTGAGGGCAGCATTGAGGGCTGTTCTCTTGAACTTCTCCAAGCTCGAATGACTTTCTCGCGAGGTAGAGATTAGAAGGTAGAATATATTTCCTCAATGAAATTCTAGTATCTACTCAATGTTTTTTTGTTAAGAAGAGGAGTGGAAGACTGAAAAGTCTCTGGCAAGGATGTGAAATACAGGTATCTGCGTGGCCCATTAAAGACAACCAGTGCAGTGGAAGGAGGGGTGACGGGTTTCTCTGCAAGCCCACGCCCCACCCAGCCCTGCACTAGGAAAGGCAGGCATTGCTAGGGAACAAGGCTCCAAGGGTGCCACCAGGGATGATGATCACTCTGTACACATCTCGGACATGCCTCCTTGCTAACAAAGCATGAAATTCTCTCTCTCAAGATGTTTATTTCAGCAAATGCTTAATGAAATCCAAACATATTATATGAATCAGTAAAAAATAATTCCTCAAATTTTTATTTCCCTTAGCAAGTAAGGCCAGGCAAGTCAAGCAGAACAGTAGTTTTATGAGGACCAAGAAGAGGCAATCTCAAAGCCAAGACTTCAGGGAGAACACAAGCCGGATGGGAAGGCCAAGTACAGCAGGGAGGCTAAGGAGGCGAAAGGGACAGGCAGCAGAGCCAGGGGCCAAGTTTTCTTGGGAGGTGGGCCCAGTCCTGAAAAAAGGATGGCAGTGCTCTCTCTCTCTTCAACTTCTGCATATTCCGGCTGTGACTCTAAGGCTAACACAACTGCAACACTGTTCACACAGTTTATGTGGATAGCCTGTGAATTCAGCTACTGTTTACCCAGGTATGGAAATGCCCCAAAGAAAACGTTTGTTATGAATCTCCAGTCCTTTCCCTCAGAGCAACCCCAGAAGTCTATTTCCTTGGTGGCCAAGTCCCTGTGGACACCTCTGGACGTCCAGGACATCCTGGAGACCAGCGCTCAGAACTACAATCACAGTCTCCTCAGCCGACCAGATGAGCTTCCATGTACGCAGGTCCAGATTCTGTAACCACCTCCTAACCAGGAGGAAAATCCACAAGGGCAAAGGGGCACTCCCAGTTTTCAAGCTGACACACAAGCATCTATGTATCCCCTGGTGACAGCTCCCAGGAGATGGGGCTCCCCTCAGCCCTCCACCCACTCTCCAGCCCTTCCCACCACCTCCTTACCACCATGTCTTCGCTCCATTAGACTTGTCTTAATCTGGGCTCTGAGGCCCTAATCAAATCTGTTATCTCCCTAGCTCTCTTTCAGCCTGTCTTCCTCCCATGAGGCTGGCTGATCAACAGTTTTCTGCTTTCATTACTACAGAAGCTAATGGATCAACTTGTACTTATTCTCAAACATGCATGCATACAATTGGAATTTAATTCTGTGTGTAAAAGAAATACTGTTAAATGACATTTGAATTTGTGGTACCTGTTTCAGAAAGGATTCCAGGGCTGATTGTGCAGCTTTTTTCAATTCTACATTTGTGTGGGCACACCACTTTAACAGGACTTCAAATAGAGACACGTACTTGTCCAGAAGGCAGGTGCTAAACTGAGATGCGTGCAGGGCAAATAAGCGCAAGCCAGCTGCAAATGCAAAAGCCATTATATTTAAAATCAGAGGACATAAGGCAGAACAGAAAACCAAAAAAGCTGCAGGGATATGTCAAAGTCAAGACTGTGCTCAGGAAGATCTGGTACCGTTACACTACAGTAACCCAGGGATCCCCATCAGCGCTCTAACGCCAACAATCAACTTAGCCGACAAATCCCAAAACAAGGATCAGAAGTGGAATCAGGATTCACTGAGACAAAGGCAGAATCGAACAGCCTGGATCCCCTGAAAGATACCCTAAAATAAAATGCTTTCAACCATATAACCTGAGTATCACCATTTCAACCAGAGCTTACTAAGTCACCAAAAGCCTCCCTGTAAATAACTGTGTGTGAAACATCACAGATGTTATCACATTTGCTTTCATTCAAAGTTTAGGCGAAAGCTTACCTGAGGCGTTAATTTAGTAATCTAAGATAATATACCTCATTAAATACAGAATCCTACCTGAGGGCACGGCATATCTCTTCAGATCAATCTATTTTAGAAAACAAAAATTCACCATCAGTATTTGAAAGTCTGCACTGCAAAGGCATTAGGGTAATATTAATAGTAATATTAATCCTACCTGAGGACGAATTGCCTTCAGAACAAAATTAAAAATCTCCTTTGAAGTCTGGGGATCTGGGGAAATACCAAGAAGCCTTTGTTACAAACAGTAATAACAGTATCACGTGACACGCTTTACAGATAGCTTGACACCTATATTAACCCTATTAGTTTCTTGTGAATTCAAGAGTAACATCTTTCATCATTCCATCCAGCTAGAAAGTTCCAAGTTATTCCTGCTGCACAGTTATGACTGCGAGAAAACAAAGAAAATCTGGGATAACAAAGACATGGTTTAAACACCAACTCATCACTTAAAAGCTCTGTTAAACAATCTCTCAGAGCCTCAATTTTCTTACTTGGGTTAGAGACAGTATATACCTTTCTTTTAGGATAGTTCAGAGGATTAAATAAAATAACTTACTCATGGCCAAACATACCATTTCTCCCCAATATACCCAGGCATTTATTCAACGCACAGTACATGTAAGAAAGAAAAAAAAGAAAAGAGGAAAAAAAAGGTACTTGCCAAGATATTATGAGAATGACAAATACAAATAAAATATGACTTTTGACCTCAGCAAACTTATTAACTAAAAGTTAAGATAAAAACAGGCACACAACTATAGCATGTGGCTCTAATCCTGGCCTGACAGACATCACAGTTATTTGCATAACTGTCTCACACCAGATTATTCATTGTAGCTATGAAGAATCATGCTTTATTCATCACTAATTTCTCTACCCTTCTAACAGTGACTTGTAATCAGTCAGCAGAGACCCAAGAACTGTTTGCTTTTATTGCAAGGACCGACATGACAGGAGCTGGATAAAGAGTGCAGTCAGAGAGGGCTTAAAGCAGGGAAACATCAACATGGTTGCAGGATGGTGGCATAAAAAAGACATTTAAAAAGCTACTTTGGAATTCATGACAAGCAGATTTCTTCTGACTTTGAGTATACTATTAAGGCTTTCCAGACATGGTAGCATTTGTTCTGAGACTCAAAGAATAGGTACTAGTTGGGGAAAAGGTCATTCAAATAGAAAGTAATCATGTTAATAAACACAAGTGTGCATACACAAGTGCACCGGGTGCTTGACAGTGCACAATGGGTCTGGGGTGTGGGGACTCAGAGAGGACCCACTTCCCTAGGCTCTGCCCTCCACAATCCACTCTCCTGCAGCCCCTCCCTCTAGTGACCCACTCCCTGTACAAGCATGGTCTTTTATCTGTTGTTTTCAATGTGGTAAAATAGACATATTTATCATTTAAACAATATGTACAGATACAGCTCATTAGCACTAAACATATTCACACTATTGTGTAACCATCACTACTGTCTATAACCAAAATGTTTTCACCATCAATAACAGAAGGGCTGTGCCCCTCAAACACTAACTCCCATTTCCCCACCCCCAGGCCCTGTAACCTCTATTCCACTTTTTCTGTGTGAATCTGGCTACTCTAAGTACCTAGTATGAGTGGAATCATATATTGCTTGCTTCTCGTGGCTGCCTTATTCTACTTAGCATCCTATCCGCAAGGTTCATCCAAGTTGCAGCGTGTGTCAGACTTTCAAGGCTTTTTATATCTGAATTAACGTTCCATCATTATTTGTGTATATGTGTATATGTGCCCCATCTTGTTTATCCATTCATCCCTTAATGAATACTTGGGGGGGGGGGTTCTTGCCCTTTGACTTACTGTGGATTTGCTGCTAGCAACATGGGTGTGCAAATTTTATTTTTTTAAACCTTCTCTTGGCCAGGTGCAGTGACTCATGCCTGTAATACCAACACTTTGGGAGGCTGAGGCAGGCAGATTGCCTAAGGTCAAGAGTTCAAAGCCAGCCTGGCCAACACAGTGAAACTCCATCTCTACTAAAAATTTAAAAATTAGCTGGGTGTAGTGGTACATGCCTGTAATCCCAGCTACTCAGGAGGCTGAGGCATGAGAATTGCTTGAAACCGGGAGGCAGAGGCTGCAGTGAGACAAGATCATGCCACTGCACTCCAGGAAGACTGTCTCAAAAACAACAACAAAAAACCCTCTCTTACATCCACATCTCCCATCAGCCACAGCCCATTTCTTTGCTCTCTTCCATTATAACATTTGCCTAGCGTTGGCTGAGCATGGTGGCTCACACCTGTAACACCAGCACTCTGGGAGGCTAAGGCAGGTGGATCACCTGAGGTCAGGAGACCAGCCGGGCCAACATGGTGAAACCCCATCTCTACTAAAAATACAAAAAATAAGCTGGGCGTAGTGGCGGGCATCTGTAATCCCAGCTATTTGGGAGGCTGAGGCAGGAGAATCGCTTGAACCCGGGAAGTGGAGGTTGCAGTGAGCCAAGATCACGCCACTGCACTCCAGCACGGGCAACAAGAGTGAAACTGTCTCCAAAAAAAAAAAAAAAGATTTGTCTAACTAGTGTTTTCTACAAATGGCCTCTACTTCCTCCTGGTCTTGACCCTAGAGGTCCCATTTCTCCAATGCTCAATAGATGCTGCTCTCGTGGAGCTGAACCCACCACTTACTGCAGGTGCCTCCTCCCCAGACCCCAACAGAGGCAAGGCAGCCCTGCACCACCCCTCAGCACTCTCCTGCGACCCTCTGCCTGGTCCTGCGCTCTTGCCCCCTGCTTAGCTTGCTCACACTCCTAGCTTTAAATACTACCTAGGCGTTGAAGGCCTCCAAATGCATAGCCTGAGGTCTGACTTCTGCTGCAAGATCCCGTGTTACGCATGCAACCGCACACATGACATCTAAGCCTGGATGCTTCCTAAGTGTCTCCAGTTAAACACATCCAACACAAAGGCCAGGTTTCTACCAGAAAGTTGGTCTATCCCACCTCATTCAGCTTAGGAGTCAGTGCACAGCCCTCAGTCCCTCACTAAGGAACAGTCTCGCATTCCTACACTAACTCATGGCCCATACCCCACAGCAGTCAGGCAGTGCCCTGTGAAATATCTCTTGGCCCACATCTACTCCTTTTTGAAAAGTCCTGGCTCCCACTCCATCTGGAATGAGATCCCAGCTCAGAAGCCCCTCACACACCAACCCTTTGTCCTTCCCATCTCACCCTGGCCCATCTCACCTGGCCTTCACACTCTAGACACGCCAGCTCTAATAGACTCTCAGACTATAGCACGCAGGCTAAGTACAGGGTCAGAGGCTGGCCAAGCACAGGGCTGGGCGCTGAGCAACCACTGCCTAGAATGACTGCTTTTTCTGCACTTCCCCAGCTGTCTCCCTCTCTTCCTTCTGACCAGTTTCTGCATTACATCCTCAGAAAGCACAAGGAGGCCGTGTGCTCCATCTTTCCAAATTCTGGCATTCCCCTTCACTGCACCCCACCTCTGGGCATTGATGAACCCCAGCATCAGCAGAGCTGGTTTATTTGTTCATCTGTTTCCTCCACTAGACTGAGCTCATGATTTTAGGAATTTGGTGATTTCTTTTTTTTTTTTTT
>NW_016107899.1:378982-382577 GCF_001604975.1 Cebus imitator
TGTTGACCAGGATGGTCTCGATCTCTTGACCTTGTGATCCACCCGCCTCGGCCTCCCAAAGTGCTGGGATTACAGGCGTGAGCCACCGCGCCCGGCTGGTGATTTCAATCACTGGTTTAACATCAGGTTCTTCACTCTTTAGATAGATGGCACCCATGGCCAGGCTCAGTGCCTCAAGCCCGTAATCCTAGCACCTTTGGGAGGGTGAGGCAGGTGGACTGCTTCAGCCCAGGAGCTAACCGACACTGCAAACCCCATCTCTACAAAAAATACAACAGGTAGCTGAGGCCAAGTGCACTGGGTCATACCTGTAATTCCAGCACTTTGGGAGACTCAGGCAAGTAAATCGCTTGAGTTCAGTAGTTTAAGACCAGCCTGGGCAACATGGTGAAACACTGTCTCTACTAAAAACACAAAAATTAGCCTGGCATAAGCCCAGCTACTTGGGAGGGTGAGGTATGAGAATCACACAAGAGGCAGAGGTGGCAGCGAGCCAAGACTGCGCCACCACACTCTAGCCTAGGTGACAGAGTAAGACTCAATCTCAAAAAGAAAAAAAAAAAAATAGCAGGGCATGGTGGCATGTACCTGTAGACCCCAGCTACTTGGGGAGAGCTACAGTGGGAGGACTGTTTTGAGCCCAGGAGGCTGAGGATCAGTGAGCCCAGATCACAGCACTGCACTATAGCCTGGATAACAAAGTGAGATTCTATCTCAAAAAAAAAAAGGGGGGGGGAGAGAAAAAAAAAAAATATATATATATATGTATATATATATATATATATATATACATATATATTTCTTTTTATATATATAAAAGTTTTAAATTTGTTTATTTATTTTTTTTGAGACAGAGACTTGCTCTGTCACCAAGCTGGAGTGCAGTGGCATGATCTTCACTCACTGCGGCCTTCGCCTCTTGGATTCAAGTGATTCTCCTGCCTCAGCCTCCCGAGTAGCTGGGACTATAGGTGCGCACCACCACACCCAGCTGATATTTTATATTTAGTAGAGACGGGGTTTCACCATGTTGGCCAGGATGGTCTCAATCTCTTGACCTTGTGATCCACCTTAAGGATGCTTCCTAAGTGTCTTTGGGACACCTAGGCCTCCCGAAGTGCTGGGATTACAGGCGTGAGCCACCGGGCCTGGACTTATAATTATTTTTATAACTCATACATACACTCTGTATTTCCTGGGCACCTTCTATATGTGTATGAATGAATTATTAGGATTAGTATTTAGTGCTTGAAGTCACATGATCATGGCATCAAAGAAATATATCAATTTTAGCCTCAGTCCAAGGCATAAATCCCAGATTTGCCACCTGTTAGCCAAATTCATTTTCTAGTGTTGTCATAACAACTTACCACAAATAGCTTAAAACAATACAGATTTGGGGCCAGGCACAGTGGCTCTCACCTGTATTCCCAGCACTTTGGGAGGCTGAGGCAGGCAGATCACCTGAGGATGGGAGTTCAAGACCAGCCTGACCAATAGGGAGAAACCCCGTCTCTACTAAAAATACAAAATTAGCCAGGCATGGTGGCTGATGCCTGTAATCCCAGCTATTTGGGAGGCTGAGGCAGGAGCATCATTTGAACCCGGGAGAGGGAGGTTGCGGTGAGCCGAGATCATGCCAATACACTCCAGCCTGGGGGACAAGAGCAAAACTCCGTCTCAAAAAATACATATACAGGTTTATTATCTATAGTTCTGGAGGTGAAAAGTCTGTAATGATTCTCACTGAGCTAAATTCAAGGCATCAGCAGGGCTGTGCTCCTTCCGAGAGGCTTAGGGAAGAACTCTTTTCTTGCTTTTCCAGCCTCGAGAGGTGACCCCATGCCTTGGCTTGTGCCGCCTTCTACATCCCCTTCCTGACTCCTATGTGCTTTCCTCTTCCACATTTAAGGACCCTGTGATCACACCAAGGCCACGAGGATGACCCAGGATCATCTCTCCAGTTCAAGGTCAGCTGATTAGCAACCTTAATTCCGCTATGCTATGCAGCATACCAGGAACTAGGATGCAACACCCTGGGGGCCATTATTCTCCTAACCACACAAGTCACTGCGTGACTTGGAGCAATTACTTAACTTAAACAAGTCTACTAATCTATACAACAGAGATATTTTACCTGTCATGCAGTCATTACAGGAACTTGCCTTGCAACATGTCTAGAACAGTCCTTAACGAACAGTAAGTGCTACTATTTTCCTTGCATTATATATGCCAAGTACACACAAGGACAAATAAACAACATCACCTGCCAGCAGGGTCAAGGGACAGAATTAAACATGACCATAAGTGCTGTCACAGAGGGGAGTACAGAGGTCAGAGGAAATGGCTCACCTCAGGGGAATCATAAATGCTTCCCAAAAGGGCGATGGTTGAAAAGAAGCTGAGGAAGTGGGAGCCACAGGATACAGGAGAGAGGAGAAAGAAGACAGGAAGAAAAATCACACAGGGCTACTCTAACAATCTTGATAAGCAACAAAGAAGGCCTGAGTAGAAACATTAGCTTAAAACAAAACTGCCATTTTTGCAGGTAAAAAAAAAATTATTGGATATAAGCAATTTTTTAAGTTTCAACCTAATGGAAGAAAAACAGAGTAGGTACAAACATTTGGTAATTACTGAAGATAAAGTTAGGTAAAGAGGCCAGTGGTGGTGGGTCATGCCTCTAATCCCAGCACTTTGGGAGGCCAAAGTAGGTGGATCACCTGAGGTCAGGAGTTCAAGACCAGCCTACATGGTGAAACCCCAACCCTACTAAAAATATAAAAATTAGCTGGGCATGGTGGCACATTCCTATAATCCCAGCTACTCAGGAGGCTGAGACAGAAGAATCACTTCAACCCCGGGAGGCAAAGGTTGCAGTGAGCCAAGATTGTACCGTTGCACTCCAGCGTGGATGACAAGAGCAAACCTCTATCTCAGAAAAAAGAAAAAGTGATGAGGAAAAGCAAAGGAGTTCCCCCTCCTACCCCTTAAAATTCTTTTAGGATTAAAAATTATATTTGTCTTTTCAAAAAGAAACGAATTTCATTGGCCAGGTATGGCGGCTCATGCCTGCAATCCCAATGCTTTGAGAGACTGAAGCGGGAAGATCACTTGATGAGAAGAGTTCAATATCAGCCTGGGCAATAGAGTGAGACTCCGTCTCTACAAAAAATTAAAGGAGCTGGGCATGCTGGCGACTACAGTCTCAGCTACTTTGGAGGCTGAGGCAGGAGAACTGCTTGAGTCTAGGCGTTCAAGCCTGTAGTGAGCAATGATTGTGTCTGTGAGTAGCCACTGTACTCCAGCCTGGGAGATATGGTGAGACCCCATCTCTTAAAAAAAATAAGAAAGGGCCAGGTGCAGTGGCTCACGCCTATAATCCTAGCACTTTAGGAGGCCAGGGCGGGCAGATCATAAGGTCAGGAGTTCAAGACCGGCCTGATCAACATGGTGAAACCCCAGCTCTACTAAAAATACAAAAATTAACTGGGCGTGGTAGCGTGCACCTGTAATCCCAGCTACTCAGGAGACTGAGGCAAGAGAATCGCTTGAACCCGGGAGGTGGAGGTTGTGGTGAGCTGACACCATGCCA
>NW_016107899.1:382655-384598 GCF_001604975.1 Cebus imitator
AAAAAAAAAAAAAAAAAGGAAAAAAAAAACTGAACTTCAGCAAAACAAGAGCTTTTTGTGTACCAAAGGACAGAACACAGTGAAAAGTCAACTCAAAAAATGAGAGAAGGGCTGGGTGCAGTGGCTCACACCTGTAATCCCAGCACTTTGGGAGGCCAAGGTGGGTGGATCACTTGGAGACCAGCCTCGGCAACATGGGGAAACCCCGTCTCTTCAAAAAGTACAAAACTTAGCCATCTTTGGTGGCACATGCCTGTTGTCCCAGCTACTTGAGAGGCTGAGGTGGAGGGATCACTTGAGCCCAGGAGGTGGAGGTAAACAGAGAGCCATCACTGTGCTCCAGCCCAGGGAACAGAGTGAGACCCTGTCTTGGGGAGGGGGGAGAAGAAGAGTGAGAGACAGAAAATATTTGCAAATCATACATCATGTATCTGTTAAGAAACTGGTAGCTGGCTAGGCACAGTGGCTGACGCCTATTGTCCTAGTACACTGGGAGGGGCCAAGACAGGAGGATCACTTGAGCCCAGGAGTTAGAAACCAGACTGGGAAACCAGCCTCGGCAACATGGCAAGACCTTGTCTCTACAAAATATTTTTTAATATTAGCTGGGTGTGATGTTGTGCACCTGTGGTCCCAGCTACCCAGAAGGCTAATGTGGGAGGATCCCTTGAGCCTAAGAAGTTGAGGCTGCAGTGAGCCATGTCTGAGCCACTGCACTCAGCCTGGGTGAGAGCAAGAACCTGTCTCAAAAAATAATAATAAATAAAAGATGAAAGAAAAAAAAAGAAAGAAAACCAATTAACCTAAAAATTGCGAGCAAAAGATCTGAACAGACGTTTCTCCAGACACACAAATAGCAAGTAAGTACATGAAAAGGTGCACAATCAACATCATTCATCATCAGGGAAATGCAAATCAAAACCATGAGACATCCCTTCACAACCATTAGGCATCAGGATGGCTATTACCAAAAAAACAGAAAATGACAAGCCAGTGAAGATGTGGAGAAGCTGCAACCCTTGTGCACTGCTGGTGGGAATGTAAAATGCTGTGGCCACTGTGAAAAAATGATACGATTCCTCAGAAAATTAAAGCTAAGGTTACCATGTAATCCAACAATCACAATTCAAAAGAACCAAAAGCAGGGACTGCTAACAGACATCTGTACAACAATGATCATGGCAAGACCACTGAGAATAACCAAAAAGTAGAAGCAAACCGAGTGTCCATACATGGATGAATGAATCAACAAAATGTAGTATATACACACAGGAATACGATTCAGCCTTCAAAAAGAAGACAATGCTGACACATCAGGATATGGTCGAACCTGAAAGACACTATGCTAAGTGAAATAAGCCACACAGAAAAAGCTACATACTATGAGTCCATCCTTGTAATATTTCTGAAATGACAAAACCGTTTGAGTGGTGATTAGAGGTGATTAGAGGTCCAAAACAGCAGAAGACGTAAATATGGCTGTTAATATAGTAGCACATGGGACATTTGTGCTAATAAATCCATTCAATACCTTGACTGCAATGGCACATACACATGTGACAGAATTACGCAGAGCTCGCTGGATGTGGTGGCTCATGCCTACAATCCCAGCACTTTGAGGTGGGCAGATTACTTGAGCCCAGGAGTTCAAGACCAGCCTGGGCAACATAGTGACACCCTGTCTCAATTATTCAAAAAAAGGCTGAGGCGAGCAGATCACAAGGTTAGCAGTTCAAGACCACCCTGGCTAACACGGTGAAACCCCATCTCTACTAAAAATACAAAAAATTAGCCAGGCATGTTGGTGTATGCCCGTAATCCTAGCTACTCGGGAAGCTGAGGCAGGAGAATTGTTTGAACCCAGGAGGTGGAGCTTGCAGTGAGCAGAGATTGCACCACTGCACTCCAGCCTGGGCAACAGAGCAAGCCTCCGTCTCAAAAAA
>NW_016107899.1:384823-387521 GCF_001604975.1 Cebus imitator
ATATATATATATATATATATATATATATAAAAAAGGGGGTCGGGAGTGGTGGCTTAAATGTGTAATCCCAGAACTTTGGGAGGCCTAGGTGGGTGAATCCGGGCAGATCACTTGAGCCCAAGAGTTTCAGACCAGCTGGCCAACACAGTGAAACCCCATCTCTACTAAAAATACAAAAATTGGTCAGGTGCAGTGGCTCACGTCAGTAATACCAGCACTTGCAAGGCCGAGGCAGGCGGATCATGAGGTCAGGAGTTCAAGACCAGCCTGACCAACATGGTGAAACTTTGTCTCTACTAAAAATACAAAAAACTGAACAGGCAAGGTGGCAGGTGCCTGTAATCCCAGCTACTTGGGAGGCTGAGGCAGCAGGATCACTTAAACTTGGGAGGCACACGCTTCAGTGAGCCGAGATCGAGCCACTGCATTCCAGCCTGGGCGACAGAGCGAGACTCTGTCTCAAAAAAATAAAACAAAACAAAACACAAAAATTAACCGGGCGGTGGTGTGTGACTGTAAGTACCAGCTACTCAGGAGGCTGAGGTGAAGAACTGCTTGAACCTGGGAAGTGGAGGTTGCAGTGAGCTGAGAAAGTGTCACTGCACTCCAGCCCAGGTCACAGAGCAAGACTGTCTCAAAAAAAAATTTTTTTTTTAATTTTTTTAATTGCACAGAACTAAATACACATACATAAATGTGTGGATGTTAAAGTGATGGGATCCGACAAATCTCCGTGGACAACAGCAATGTTAACATCCACCATGCCGCTGTGCTGTAGCTGGGAAAGACGTCATCACCAGGGGAAATGGGGAGGCACACAGGCCCCTCTGGATTATTTCCCACTACTGTATATAAATTCACTATTGGCTTAAGAGTTCAAAGAAGTAACGAGGCATTTGTTGTTACACTTACAGATTTTGAATAAAGAAAATCAAGCGAAGCCAAGCAATACCTTCTTCCATGGACTTAGTGAAGTTGCACAGAAGCGAGGACAACCCCTTCAGACAGCCTGCCACAACAGGTAGCTTGGGCTCTCTTACTGCTGATGTCATCTAAAAGGAAAGATTTAAGAAGTTGTCACAAGAGAAAAACACAACCACGTCAATGGAAGCAGAATATCAGAAAGTTCATCATACCTGGGTCTTAAGTTCACCCAGAAAGGCACGGAACAGGTTTTCTGCATTGTTTATCATCTCACTAGGATGAACTTCACCCAATAATCCCAAGAGCTCATATACTTTTTCTAAAACTGAAAAAAAAAATTTAGACAAGTGAAGGCCTCAAACTACATTTAAATAAGTTAAACCAAAATGTATAACCAAAATAAAATTATGTTAAGTTCAAAATAAATTTTTAGGACATATAAACACATAGCTTTTAGGATTGCATTCTTTCCTGATTAAGTTTTATGCAAATGCGCTCTGCTCCTCCTGTTTGCCAGACAGCCGCATCTACTCTCCCATCGCCAGCCACATCCCTGAGACACCATGGGGAAGGTGAAGGTCAGAGTTAACGGATTTGGTCATATTGGGCGCCTGGTCACCAGGGCTGCTTTTAACTCTGGTAAAGTCGATATTGTCGCCATCAATGATCCCTTCATTGACCTCAACTACATGGTCTACATGTTCCAGTATGATTCCACCCGTGGCAAATTCCATGGCACTGCCAAGGCTAAGAACGGGAAGTTTGTTATCAATGGAAATCCCATCACCATCTTCCAGGAGCAAGATCCCTCCAAAATCAAGTGGGGCGATGCTGGCGCTGAGTACGTGGTGGAGTCCACTGGCGTCTTCACCACCATGGAGAAGGCTGGGGCTCACGTGCAGGGGGGAGCCAAAAGGGTCTTCATATCTGCCCCTTCTGCTGATGCCCCCATGTTCGTGATGGGCGTGAACCATGAGAAGTATGACAACAGCCTCAAGATCGTCAGCAATGCCTCCTGCACCACCAACTGCTTAGCGCCCCTGGCCAAGGTCATCCATGACAACTCTGGTATCATGGAAGGACTCATGACCACTGTCCACGCCATCACTGCCACCCAGAAGACCGTGGATGGACCCTCCGGGAAACTGTGGCGTGATGGCCATGGGGCTCTCCAGAACATCATCCCTGCCTCTACTGGAGCTGCCAAGGCCGTGGGCAAGGTCATCCCTGAGCTGAACGGGAAGATCACTGGCATGGCCTTCCGTGTCCCCACTGCCAACGTGTCAGTGGTGGACCTGACCTGCCGTCTGGAAAAACCTGCCAAATATGATGACATCAAGAAGGTGGTAAAGCAGGCATTGCCCGAGGGCCCCCTCAAGGGCATCCTGGGATACACTGAGCACCAGGTGGTATCCTCTGACTTCAACAGCGACACCTATTCTTCCACCTTTGATGCTGGGGCTGGCATTGCCCTCAATGACCACTTCGTCAAGCTCATTTCCTGGTATGCCAATGAATTTGGCTACAGCAACAGGGTGGTGGACCTCAAGTCCCACATGGCCTCCAAGAAGTAAGACCCCTGGACCACCAGCCCCAGCGAGAGCACAAGAGGAAGAGAGGCCCTCACTGCTGGGGAGTCCCTGCCACAGAGTCCCCCACCACACTGAATTGCCCCTCCTCACAGTTTCCATGCAGACCCCTTGAAGAGGGAAGGGCCTAGGGAGCCCCACCTTGTCGTGTACCATCAATAAAGTCCTCTGTGCTCAGCCAAAAA
>NW_016107899.1:388291-390659 GCF_001604975.1 Cebus imitator
AAACTCCGTCTCAAAAAAAAAAAAAAAAAAAAAAATTAATGTTTTTATGAAGGGAAATCTTCACACGTTGCTTTTGTTTGGTTCCATTTTGGTTTGTTTTCAGCAAAAAAGATACATTTGCAAAACATGTAAGACCTTAGTACAGAAAACCTAAATCTTACACCAATAATTTGTTAATATTAATTTACTAAACTATTGGAAAATAACATGTAAATGCATCTCACCTGTATCTGGTATTTTTTTTTTCAATGCAAGCTCTCCATAGAATTTACTAAACAATTCTCCAATTTTCAATTCATCCATGAGTCTAGAACTTCTAAAAGTCTGAAGTAACTAAAAGAATACAAATTCGTACATCAGTGTAATGCAGGAATCAAGAAAAAAAAGAATAAAAATTAGCATTCTCTCTAAAGAGGAAAATAAAGGGATTCCTCTATCTCAGTGTGTCTGTACACAGCAAAGGTTCAGAATCAGGTGTGTCTCAAAGATTTACATTTGGCCTCTTGGGATTCACAACCAACCCAGCTTATCTGGGAATTAGAGATTGAGGTGGGTGGTGCAAGAACACCAGGGGAAGAGTGCTCTAGGCTTGTTACCTTCCCAAGAAACCAAGATGACTAGAACCATTCTCTCAAAACCAAGGACCAACAAGAAACAAAGGAATTCTAAAATACAGATACAAAAAAAAACCAGAAACAGGTCACAGTGACCCCAACAACCACTTAAATGCAACATATCAACCCATTCCCACTGCTAAGGTTTTAGGAAAAACCTCAGAGATACGAGGTGATCTTTCAGCAATTCCTAATAGCATTAGGTTTCGCCAAAGCCAGTAAGGGCGATAAAGGAAAGAGCAATAAATTCCTTAGTCATTTTCCTCCTTCATTCTCCTCACAACTCAAAATTCTTCTTTTACTACACAAAAGAGTCTGGGAACAAAAAGCCAGGGTATTGTCAAGTGATGTATCTTACCCATACATCAATGTGATTAGATTCTACCCTTCCCCAAAACTCTCACCCAAAACAAAATTGAAAATTCTGACTTTCAAAAGTTATATGTTTAATATAAAATACATGTACTTAGAAACATAATTACCTTAATAAGAAGGTCCAGGGCTGGAATTTTACATTTAGCAGCTCTATCTTTTGTATAAACACTGGTACAAGTATTCTAGGTTTTAAAAAAGACATAACCAAAATCATCAATAAGATATAAAAACTAAGACTCAGCAATATCTAAAACTACATCTTCAAGAGGAACAATACCAAAATTTAGTATTTAGCTGTCAAAAATGTAACATTAGGCTGGGTGCAGTGGCTCATGCCTGTAATCCCAACACTTTGGGAGGCCAAGGCGGGTGGATCACAAGGTCAGGAGGTCAAAACTGGCCTGGCCAGCATGGTGAAACGCCATCTCTACTAAAAATACAAAAATTAGCTGGACATGGTGGCACGCACCTGTAACCCTACCTACTCAGGAGGCTGAAGCAGAATTGCTTAAACCTGGAAGGCAGAGGTTGCAGTGAGCCAAGGCTGTGCCACTGCACTTCAGCCTGGGCAACAGAGACTCCTGTCTCACAAAATAAACAAATAAATAAATAAATGAGTATGTAAATGTACAGATTAAATATTATTGACCAGATGCTGTGCTTCATGCCTATAATCCTAGCATTTTGGGAGGCAGAGATGGGAAGATCACTTTAGCTCAGGAGTTCAAGGCCAGCCTGGGCAACAAGGCAAAACCCTGTCTACAAAAAAAAAAAAAAGATACAAAAATTAGCTGGGCACAGTGGCACACGCCTGTGGTCCCAGCAATGTCAGAGGCTGAGGTGGGATGGGGTAATCTCCTGAGCCCAGGAGATGGAGGCTGCAGTGAGCCACGATCACACACCGCACTTCAGCCTGGATGACAGAGCAAAACCCTGTCTCACAAAATAAAAATAAACAATAAAAATAAAAATTATTATTATTATTACTTTGAGACAGAATATCGCTTGTCACCCAGGCTAGAGTGCAATGGCGCAATCTCAGCTTACTGCAGCCTCCACCTCCTGGGATCAAGGGTTTCTCCTGCCTCAGCCTCCCAAGTAGCTGGGATTATAGGCACCTTGCCACCATGCCTGCTAATTTTTGTATTTTTAGTAGAGATGGGGTTTCACCATGTTGGCCAGGCTGGTCTTGAACTCTTAACCTCAGGTGACCCACCTGCCTCAGCCACCCAAAGTACTGGGATTAGAGGTGTGAGCCACTGCGCCCAGCCAAAAATTAAAAATAATTAAAAACATTGATGCAATATGCTGTGGTAATGGTATCAACAAGAACAAAAAAAAATACAAATTAAACAGATACCTCAATGGAATTTTTTTAA
>NW_016107899.1:390694-393311 GCF_001604975.1 Cebus imitator
GTTCCTTATATACTTCTTATAGTACTTACTGCCATGTATCAAGAGAAAGAAATGAAATATAAAAAGGGTGACTAAAGATATTCAGTGTTCTGTGGCACAGCTACAGAAAAACAAACAAATAAAAAAAGACATTCAGAGAAGAATGGCTGGGACTCTACAGGAAAAGAGCACAGTGTAACTAAACAACATGTGTTCTGGACTGAGGCCCTGGCTCCAAAAGACAGGTGAGTTTCGTTCCTTCTAAGTTTCATTCATAAGCTAGTGAGATTAGAATAACTACCTCACAGAGTTTTGTTAAAATTAAGTAAGACAAACTGTAAATTAAAGAACTCTGTAAACTGTAAAGCACTCTCCAAAAAGTATTAGCTACTCCTACTACTGAGACAATTATTAAAAACATTAAGACTCCCATCAAGATAGCCTAGAAGTCAAAAGGGAATAAAATTTAAAACACCTATTAAAAAAGACTGATAACAGGAAGAATGCAGTGGCTCATGCCTGTAATCCCATAGCTTTGGGAGGCTGAGGCAGGAGTATCACTTGAAGCCAGGAGTTGGAAACCATCCTGGGCAGCATAGCGAAACTCCATCTCTACAAATTAAAAAAAATTTAGCCAGGCATAATGGCTTGTGCCTATAGTCCCAGGTACTTGGGAGGTTGACACAGGAGCATCCCTTGAGCCCAGGAGTTTGAGACTCCCATGATCGCACCACTATACTCCATCCTGGGAAACAGAGCAAGACTTTGTCTCAAAGAAATAAAATTGCCAGGCCCTAGCGGGGCTAAGGCAGGAGAATCCACTGAGCCTAAGAGTTAAAGGCTGCAGGGAGCTACAACGGCACTACTGCACTCCAGCCTGGGAGACAAAGTGGAACTCTGTCTCCAAAAACAAAAATGACTGATAACCATTAAAAGTAATATTTTAGGCCAGACATGGTGGCTCACACCTGTAATCCCACCACTTTGGGAGGTTGAGGCCAGCAGATCACAAGGTCAGGAGATTGAGACCATCCTGACCAACATGGTGAAACCCCATCTCTACTAAAAGTATAAAAAATAAGCTGGGCATGGTGGCACATGCCTGTAGTCCCAGCTACTCGGGAGGCCGAGGCAGGGGAATCACTTGAACTTGGGAATCACTTGAACTTGGGAAGCGGAGGTTGCAGTGAGCTGAGATCACACCACTGGACTCCAGCCTGGGCAACATAGCAAGACTCTGCGAAGAAGTAATATTTTTTATATTTTATCTAGTTAAAATTTACAAAACATCTTAAAAATGACCTCCAATTGAATACTTCCTTCATCCTTCATTAACTATTAGCACAAAAGAACTAGAAGCAAATTCAGGACCAATAAAAACTTACCATGCATGATATGTGGTATTTGAAAGTACAAATAAGAAACAACCTCATTTATGACTGCTAGTTCCTAACATAGGAAGAGGAAACCTGGGGACAGCAGGTTGGAGAATGTGAGACCCAAGAGAGCCAAACTTTTCCAACTATTGTCAAAGGAAACACACAAACTACAGGGAACACGATCTCACCCAGTAAAAGCCTTTTTTAAAATCGCATTTTAAAATGTTCCAGAATTGGCCAGTCGTGGTGGCTCACGCCTGTATTCCCAGCACTTTGGGAGGCTGAGGTGCGTGGATCAGGAGATCAGGAGTTCAAGACCAGCCTGGCCAAGATGGTGAAACCTCGTCTTAATGAAAACAAAAACAGTTCCAGAATGTCTCCACAATTCAAAAAATACTACCTGTGATGACTTTTTGTGAAAGGTATTATTTATCTCATGTGTAAAACGCTGTCAGGGGGCCAGGGAGCCTGGGGTGCCGCTGCCACCTCCTCAGGAAAAAAATTAAGGTAGTTACCAAAAAAATTATCAAAGTAGTTTCCCTGGCAAAGGCCTTTGCTTACTAAATCTAAAAAATAATGAAGAGCCTACTCTTGTAACACAATGAAGCAGAAATAAGCAAATTCCCCATTGAGAAAGGAGAGTTTTTTATCTTTAAAATAAAAATCCAAGTTCCTTACACCGTAAATTAAGTATAAGTTGATATATAATGTAACGAGGTTATTTTTTTACTTCTTACCTTAATTTCAAGACAGTAAGGCGCCATCTTCTGGCCCATTTTTTCTAAGAAAATACATAAAAACTTTAGGATTTCTTCTCTACATTCACGAAACTGTAATGAAAGAGATACACATTATAAATCTGGGTAAGAGGAGTCATTTCAGGAATATACAAGAAAATCAAAACAAAAACTGTCAACTTACTTCAATACTGTTGAGTGACTTCCGGACAAATACAAGCAAACCGAAATCTCTGGAAAAAACTAAAGATGTCTGTAATGCTGTTCAAAAAAACAAGTAAATAAATTAAGAGACTGCCAAGAGCATCATGTAAAACTACTCCTAAGGGGGTTGCACAGATTTTCAGGGCACAGCCTTAAAAATATAAAACACTAACCCAAGGTTGCTGTATTAAAACAAGGAAAGCAGCCGGGTGCGGTGGCTCAAGCCTGTAATCCCAGCACTTTGGGAGGCTGAGGCGGGTGGATCACGAGGTCAAGAGATCGAGACCATCCTGGTCAACATGGTGAAACCCCGTCTCT
>NW_016107899.1:395351-400683 GCF_001604975.1 Cebus imitator
TTGAGACAGAGTCTTGCCGCCCAGGCTGGAGCGCAGTGGCACGATATGGGCTCACTGCAACCTCCATCACCTGGGTTCAAGCCATTCTCCTGCCTCAGCCTCTTGAGTAGCTAGGACTACAGGCGCACGCCACTGTGCCGGGCTAATTTTTGTATTTTTAATAGAAATGAGGTTTCACCATACTAGTCAGGCTGGTCTCAAACTCCTGACCTCAGGTGATTCACCCGCCTCGACTTCCCAAAGTGCCGGGATTACAGCATAAGCCACAGCACCTGGCCACATACACGATCTTGTTTAAACTGCTTATGTTATTCCCACACCATATTCAGTACCAGCCTCTCAGGCAGAAAATTTCACCTAACTTTCGGTGAGATGGTGTTCCGGGCACAACATCCAGAAGAGGTCTGCACACTCGTGTTTTAAAGAAGTAATTACAGGAGTTTCCACACAATGAAATATTTGAATTTTTAAAATGCTGAAAAGAGGCACTTTTACTACAAAGGGGAAAAAGTTCCCACCCAGGCATTGCTAAATTAAAAGAACACCACGACTTCAATTATATTTTTTCAATTATTCTCAAAGTAGGAACAGCAAATGTAAGGGTTTGGAAAAGATACTGGTGGGAATTAGGCGAGATTCAGAAAGCAAATACTTTCTCCTGTTCGGGCGCGGTGGCTCACGCCTGTAATCCCAACACTTTGGGAGGTAGACGCTGTTGGATCACGAGATCAGGAGTTCGAGACCGCCTGACCAACATGGTGAAACCCCATCTCTACTAAAAATACAAAAAAATTAGCCGAGGGTGGTGGCGAGCGCCTATAATCCCAGCTACTCAAGAGGCGGAGGTTGCAGTGAACCGAAATCGCGCCATTGCACTACAGCCTGGGCGACAGAGCGAGACTCCATCACACACACACACACACCAACACTCTTTCTCTGGCCCTCCCCCGACTCTGCATAGGAATGATTGCCAAATTACGGGTCGTTTTCACCAACTTTGGTTTAAAAATATCTTTCCTCTAATACTAGGGGGAAAAAACCAGTATGACAAATCACTTTTTATACAGAAATTCCCTCAAGAACCTAAACGCTGTACTTCAAAATATCGTCATCTAAACAGAAAGAAGCGCCGGGCTGCCCAGCTCCAGAACGACTCGTGAAGCCAGGTCCCACCCGCGGCCCAGCTCTGACCGGTACCCACCCAGCAACGCGGGGTTGCCGCTCAGCACGCATTCCTGCCCCAGGCCGCGGATCAGCTGATGACCGGCCAGGGCAGCACCGCAGCGGTCCGCGGCGGACAAGGTCTCCTGCAGCCGCAGCAAGGAGCAACGCACACCGGCTCCAGAGCCCGCCATGCCGCCGAGTCCCGCTCCCGCGCGTGCGCCTGCTCGGGCCGGACCCGGAAATGCCCCTGCGCGGGGGCGGGGCTACGGAGAGCGGCGGCAGGAACTTTCCCAGGGACCCCTGCGGGAGGGCCCCGTCCTGTGGGTACGTCTCTTTGGTCCGTATCAACCGTAAAACCTAAGGAGAGACGCCGTCCATCGGTCTGACCCGCGGAAGTAGATGGGGTGGCTACTTGGTATTGGAGTTGACTAAATAAATACCAGAGGCAGATAAAACAAGCGAGGGGCCTGGGTCAAGAACTCCAAGTTTATTCCTCGTTAAAGAGTGACAAATGCGTCTGGCCGCGGTGGTGCCCGCCTGCAGTCCCAACACTTTAGGAAGCTGAAGCAGGAGGATCGCTGGAGTTCGAGGCCAGCCTGGGCAACATAATGAGACCATCCCCGCCCCGTCCTTAGTTGTTTTTTTTTTACATTTTTTAAAAGTGATAAATGCATCTGTAATGTCCTTATTAGTCAAAAACGCTTAAGGGATAAAGAAGCACATGCTCCCCAGTCAACACTGGAGGAACACACCCCTGAGATCTGGTGCTGTCGGACCCAGATTTCCCGCGAAAACGCCGCAGCGCAGGAGGTCAGACCATCTGGACAGAGGGGGGACTGAGCGAGGCCTACATCTGGCTTCCGCACGGGCACCAAAGGAAGCTGCAGTGTCCCCCCTACCGCTGTGCAGTGGCGCCTCCCGGAGGCGGAGCCACGCACGAGCGTCGCTGTGATTGGTGAGGAGCCGCCAGGGGCGGAGACGATTTTGCCGCCGGCGGGAACTCTGGGTCTCGCGGTTTGGGAGCTCGACCCTCCAGGTGTACCTGGAGCCCTGCTAGCATCTGCAAGCGGCCGCTTTTCGCCGGTAACCGCGCGCCGGCGGAGAGGGCGTGGCGCGGAGCCGGCGGGGCTGTCCGCGCGGCGGGGCAGGGCGGGGAAGCCGGGCGGCTGGCGCGGCGCGACCTTATCCTTATATTTCAGGTATCCCGAGCACCATGTCGTCTCCGGCGTCTACGCCGAGCCGCCGCGGCAGCCGGCGTGGAAGAGCCACCCCCGCTCAGACGCGTGAGTCCCTCTAGTCCGGCCCTCCACAGCCCCCGGCGCGACCCCTCCGCCCTCTCCCGCCGCAGCTGGCAGCGCTGAGTGGGTGCGCGGCCCGGGCGCTGCCCCGTGGTGCGCACAGACACAGCAGTCCTGGCCTGGGTGCTGATTGCCCATTTGTCCCTGTTTAGTTTCGTTCAGTGGTGGGTCAGTAGTGCCCCAAAGGACCAACAAATCCAGGAAGGCCGGATCTGAAAGTACATGACCGTCTTTTCTGTTTTGTGTGACACAAGCTCGAAGTGAGGATGCCAGGTCATCTCCCTCTCAGAGACGTAGAGGCGAGGATTCCACCTCCACCGGGGAGCTGCAGCCAATGCCAACTTCGCCTGGAGCAGACTTGCAGAGCCCTGCCGCGCAGGACACGTTATTTTCCAGCCCTCCCCAAATGCATTCTTCAGGTGCGTGTCTGAAGATCTACGTTATGCTGGATGCCTGATACACAGCTGATGCTTCATCTGCTGAGGTTTACTAGTTTGATAACACTGGCTGTCATAATGCCTAAAGCATCCCCTCTGCACATCCGTGAGCATGGTCTGAACCAAAGGACTTGCAGAACAAAGCTCGGGGAATAGCACTTTTAGGGCTTAGTGAGCAGAGGAGGCAGCTTCTCTTGTGCTTTTTTTAATAGGACATTTAATAGCGCTCAATTTCAACCCGCAGGTTGCAATAAATAATTCAGTTTGCTGTTGTGATGAGGTTAGATAATATAGATCAACAGACAACATTCTGTAGTTTGAAGGTTTGATATGCCACCAGAATTTTGTTGTAAACCACCTAATTTTGGTTTTTAGCAATCCCTCTTGACTTCGATGTTAGTTCGCCACTGACATATGGCACTCCCAGCTCGCGGGTAGAGGGAACACCAAGAAGTGGTATTAGAGGCACACCTGTGAGACAGAGGCCTGACTTGGGCTCCGCACAGAAGGGCCTGCAAGTGGATCTGCAGTCTGACGGGGTAAGTATGCAGTCTACTGAAACCATCTTATAGCAGATGTCACCTGGGTAACTTCATTGTCATGGTTCTGTCATGTTTTTCTGTGTAGGCAGCAGCAGAAGATATGGTGGCAAGTGAGCAGTCTCTAGGCCAAAAGCTTGTGATCTGGGGAACAGATGTAAACGTGGCAGCATGCAAAGAAAATTTTCAGGTGAGCTATATGTATTGAAATTCTTGTTTGGGCTCTGAAAATGTTCGGAGACAGTGGTGTTTGTAACCCATTTCCGAGTAGCCATATGACTAGGGTCAGATTTGTAGGTGGCCTAGAATTACTACTGTGTTTCTGATGTTTAAGAAGAGCTACTGTCGTGGCTCACACCTATAATCCCAGTGCTTTGGGAGGCCAAGGTGGGAGGATCACTTAAAGCCAGGAGCTTTTGATAGCAGCCTGACTGGTATAGTGAGACTTCATCTCTAAATTAAAATTTTAAAAAGAAAAAGGAAGAAAAAATTTTATTTCTGTTTCCTGATAGTGACATACTCATAACTTTGAGTGTTTTTAATAGTTGCTTGTTCCCATATGCTATATGCCTAATATTTTTTCTCTTCACTTGAAGAGATTTCTTCAGCGTTTTATTGATCCTCTGGCTAACGAAGAAGAAAATGTTGGCATAGATATTACTGAACCTATATACATGCAACGACTTGGGGAGGTAATCAAATGCTCTTTAAATTCCAGTTATGTGTTTTAAGATGATTACATTAGCAAAATATAACTTGTTCATTTTTATCTTACAGATCAATGTTATTGGTGAGCCATTTTTAAATGTAAACTGTGAACACATCAAATCATTTGACAAAAATATGTACAGACAGCTCATCTCTTACCCACAGGTAAGAATTTGACTTTGACCTTGATGAATTTTAGTAACTAGAAAGAATGTTTCCAGATAACAGAAATTCCTCAGTAATGAAGAAAGTATGCACAAACACTTTAAGAAAAACCACGTATCATCTCCTTTGGCCGGGTGCAATGGCTTACACCTATAATTCCAGCGCTTTGGGGGGCCGAGGCAAGTGGATCCACTTGAGGTTGGGAGTTAGAGACCAGCCTGACAAACATAGTGAAACCCTATCTTTACTGAAGATACAGAAATTAGCTGGGCATGGTGGTGGATGCCTGTAGTCCCAGCTACTCGGGAGGCTGAAGCAGGAGAATCACTTGAACCCAAGAGGTGAAGGTTGCAGTGAGCTGAGACAGCACCACTGTTCTCCAGCCTGGGCAACAAAGTGAGACTATCTCAAAAAAGAAAAAGAAAACCATGTATCATTTCCTTTTAAGATGAACCTTTTTTTTTTTTCCTCCACATTTTAATGTTTCTGAAAGTGAACTTTGTATTATCAATGACAGGTTATGGTTTAATTGTCAGTGTTTCTCTAGAAAAATTATGAATCTTACAACTGGTAGCTTCTTGGGTTTCATGAAGTAAGTTATCTTAAGTGGAAATATTTTAAACGCATTGCATACTTCCTGCTTTAAAGTAATATATTTATTGTACTATAGACTTTTACTTCTAGCCCTTGGATTTGTTTTTATTAATGAAATATCAGCTCTGTTGACTCTGGGTATAGGCTTTGGAGGAAAGCAGACTTGGTTTTTTAGTCTTGGTTTTGCTGATTACTAGCTGCATAACCTTGGTCAAGTTCCTTAGCCAACCAAAAGCTGTTTCCTCATCTGTAAAATGGGAACTGTATGTTAACAAATTTGAATAAATATGATTTAGCTTACTTTGATATCATTTCATTATGGGGGGAAGATAATGAAAATATGAGATAAAAATATTTTCTTCTAATAGAAAGCATAAAATATGCCATTGTACATGAAGAAGGCACTTTCTTCTTTTTTTTTTTTTTT
>NW_016107899.1:400693-407440 GCF_001604975.1 Cebus imitator
AGGGTCTTATTCTGTCGCACAGACTGGAGTGTGGTAGCACGATCTTCGCTCACTGCAACCTTCACCTCCCAGGCTCAAGTGATTCTTCTGCCTCAGCCTCCTGAGTAGCTGGGATTACAGACACACGCTACCACGCTCAGCTAATTTTTGTATTTTTAGTAGAGATGGGTTTCACCATGTTGGCCAGGCTGGTCACAAACTCCTGACCTCAAATGATCTACTTGCCTTGGCCTCCCAAAGTGTTGAGATTACAGGTGTGAGCCACCATGCCTGGTCAAGAAGGCACTTTCATGTAAATTGTCAATTTAAACCAAATAAGAGTATGCACAGATTGAGTGTACCTAAATTTGAAAACAGCATGTGAATGATTCTGTAGGGTAACATTTGGGGGAGCATGCCATGTTGTCTTGTTTTTATGTTTTGCTACTGTAACATGCTTTTATTGTATTTAACACTGAGATATGAATAAAAATACATCCTGGCATCTTGATAATTTATTTTACAGGAAGTTATTCCAACTTTTGACATGGCTGTCAATGAGATCTTCTTTGACCGTTACCCTGACTCAATCTTAGAACATCAGATTCAAGTAAGACCATTCAACGCATTGAAGACTAAAAATATGAGAAACCTGAATCCGGAAGGTAATGTATTTCATAGGATTACTTTTGTGGAAAGAAAATGCCTTGCATGAAAATAGCCTCGTTTCATCAAGAAACTATGAAAGAAGTCATTGGTGGTGGTAGTCAAGGTGACGGATTATAAATTGACAAAATAATGCAAATTCAGCTATCCTATATACTTATGAATCTGCTATGCTTTTTAAATTTAACTGAAGTTTCTCCTATAAGAGAGAGGACTTGGCTGGGCATGGGGGCTCATGCCTGTAATCCTAGCACTTTGGGAGGCCAAGGCAGGAGGATCACTTGAGGCCAAGAATTCAAGACCAACCTGGGCAATAGAGCGAGACCCTGTCTCAAAAAAACAAAAAAAGAATCTAGATTTTATTCCATAGTAAATAAGGAGCCATTAGTTCCTTTAGAGGCAAAAGATTTTGACACTGTTAAAGTTTGTGGGGATTCTAATGTGCAAGGCATATTAAAGTTCTGTTAGTAAACTTGGACAATAGCTAAAACATGGGGCATTAAGCTGTAACCTAGATAGTGGCCATAGGAGTCAAAGTACAGGACAAAATATTTGCCACGTATGAAGATTGAACTATGAAAGCTGTTAAAAAGTAATAAACATCTCTAAATAAAATGTGTAAGGGCACAGAAAGTCAGTAACAAAGTAATATAGCCAGTGAACATGAGGAGGAATAGTTTTTTTCTCTTAAGAAACTGGCTCCTGACATCTTGATGCTGGGAACATGGGAGGAGGTAGAGTGCTGTTTGGTTGGGTAAGAGGGGTGCGTTGTTACACAAAGAAGATTGCCTGAGTGAGATTGGAGATTATCATAGTGTAGAAGTCAAGAAATTGCCAAGTATTCTACTGATTTCAAAAGTTACCAAATTGCATTTTAAAGTAAAAGATTAGTGGCGAGGGAGGCAGGAAGGAATTGTAAATAGGTGAATGGAAGATAGAATTAGATTCTAAAGTCAGACGCAGTGGCTCACACTTGTAATCCTAGCACTTTGGGAGGCTGAGGCAGGTAGATCACTTGAGGTCAGGAGTTCAAGACCAGCCTGGCCAACATGGTGAAACCCCTTTACCAAAAATACAAAAATTAGCAGGGCATGGTGGCATGCCCCTAGAGTCCCAGCTACTCTTGGGAGGCTGAGGCAAGAGAAGTGCTTCAATCTGGGAGGCAGAGGTTGCAGTGAGCCAAGATCACAATTGCACTTCAGCCTGGGTGAGAAAGTGTCTCCAAAAAAAAAAATAGATTTTAAAGACTTGAGGATCACTTAAGGCAAGGAGTTTGAGATCATCTTGTGTGACATAGACTCCCATCTCTTTAAAAAAATGAAAATTAAGAAGAAATTAGCCAAGGACAGTGGCTCACGCATGTAATACTAGCACTTTGGGAGGCTGAGGTGACAGGCTCATTTGAGCCTGCAGTGAGCCGTGGTTGTACCACTGCACTCCAGCCTGGGCAGCAGGTTAAGACCCCATCTCAAAAACAACCAAATTGTAGAGGTCTCATGAATCAGTGGAAGGATAGGGTGATGTTTATGGCTAACAGTGGCTAACCACAGACCAATACAGGGTAGCTCGTCTGAAACCAGCAGGGGAAATTAGTTGGGGCAGTACGACCTTCAAAGGGGAAAAGTTGTATGTCAGGGAAGGTTCAAATCGTAGAGGAAACAAGCAAGAGTGAAAGATCAGACCATCTAAGGGGTCCTCCTGTGTGGATAGTAATGATTATGAAGTATAGAAGGCCTTTTCTCTGCCAGGTGCTCTTACTAGGCTTGAGGTACACTGACTCATTCAGTCCTCAGCTCTGAGGTAGGTGCTGATATCACCCTATTCTATAGAGGAGACAATGTACATAGAGAAGTTGGGGTCAGGACTCAGTCCATACTATCTGGCTTTTTACCTGAGACAGGAGGATGACGTATAGGGGGCTGGGTAAGTGAGGCAGGAGGCAGAGAGCAGGGTAGGCAGACAAGAAGGGAGCAGAGGATACCTGCTGGACAGGGGCCCTAAGGAAGAAAGAGCCAGAGATCCGCTGGGCTTGAAAGTCTCCTAAAGATGTACCCTGAAGAAGACTGGACACAGAAAGGGCACCCTAGGCAGACTCATGGTCACCTAGTGCCTGCCTATGATCCTAGCCATTCCTGGACCTCTTCACCTCAGGTCCTGTGTGCTGATCTCTCTCCCCTCACAGATATCGACCAGCTCATCACCATCAGTGGCATGGTGATCAGGACATCCCAGCTGATTCCCGAGATGCAGGAGGCCTTCTTCCAGTGCCAAGTGTGCGCCCACACGACGCGGGTGGAGATGGACCGTGGCCGCATTGCAGAGCCCAGCGTGTGCGGGCGCTGCCACACCACTCACAGCATGGCACTCATCCACAACCGCTCCCTCTTCTCCGACAAGCAGATGGTGCGCAGCCATGTTGGCCCCCCAGGATGTGCTTTGCCTTTGTTCTGCCTCTGTCTGTATCCTCAAAAGGCCACTTTAACCTGTCACTTGGACCCTGAGCCTTGCTTCCCAAATGTCATCCAGCTCCACCCCTCTCTCGTGATGTGGGTTTTGTTAGTGGCCTGTGGGCTGAATACACAGAGCACACAAAGCCCCTACTTCGTGGCAGTGTTCCTGTGCTGTTGCCAGTAGCAATGTACGTTGTCAGAGACACCATATTTTCATGAAAGAAAACCTTTTTCTGCTGTAAACATTAACATTTGAGATCAGAATACTTGGTTAAATGTCGTTCTGCAGCTTTTCCATCAGTGAAGGATGGAGGAATTTTTCTGAATTTTTTTCACAAATTTTGTTGTCTAAGAAGTTTGATCTTTTTCCTCTCTGTTCATGAAATTTAAGATGAAGTTATTAAAATGATATAGAAATAAGTGAAGGGAAGGTAGAAAATTGCATATTTATCGTGATTGTAACTGTAAAGTTGATATGGGAGGACAGGATTTGAGTTTTCGGTGACAATGTGTGCACAGTTCATTTAATGTTGCATGGCACAGAGAGCTGGAGACAGAAAGGCAGGCACATGCCCTCCTATTCTCAGAATCCTGCAGGGCCCCCAAGGTGGCTTAGAGAAAAGCCCAGCATCCTTAGGCCTCTCCGAGGGCACCTGGTTTGGGAAGGTCTTCCTCGACCCTGCTTTATGAAAAGCATCTCCACCACCCCTGCCACAGCTCCCTGCATTCCTTCCTGTTTTGTTGCTGTTTGCTGTATTTGCCACTGTCAGATGTTATGTGCCCACTTTTCTGTGTGTTATCTGTACCCCCAACCCCGCCCCTCCAGTCCATGAGGGAGGGAACTTTGTTCACTTTGGAGTCCCTGACACCTAGAATGGTCTCTGGCACAAGCCAGGTGCACCACAGACACCTGTTAGCTGAGTGTACACAGGCAGGGTTTGTGAGGTGCACAGGTGCATCTGACAGTGAGTCTTAAGAGTGTGTGCAGTGGCTGGGTGTGGTGGCTCATACCTGTAATCCCAGCACCTTGGGAGACTGAGGCAGGCAGATCACTTGAGGTCAGGAGTTCAAGACCAGCCTGACCAACATGGAAAAAACCTGTCTCTACTAAAAATACAAAATTAGCTGGGTGTGGTGGCGCATTCCTGTAATCCTAGCTACTCAGGAGGCTGAGGCAGGAGAGTCACTTGAACCCAGGAGGTGGAGGTTGCAGTGAGCTGATATAAAATAGAAAAAAAGTGTGCTGCTTCACCCAGGAGATCTAGAAGTAACTTCTTAAATAATGAGAAACATGGACAAACATTCATGCAGAGATACAAATTGTAGACTTACATGGCAAAAACAGGGATTGCAAGAGAAGGTGTGGCAAATATAGTACGAAGCAGTACAAACACATGCAGATTTTGTCCCCCTGCATTCTGTGGCCCACATGTTCTCTGTTACTCTTCAGATCAAGCTTCAGGAGTCTCCGGAAGACATGCCTGCAGGGCAGACACCACACACCGTCATCCTGTTTGCTCACAATGATCTCGTTGACAAGGTTCAGCCTGGGGACAGAGTGAATGTTACAGGTAGGAGTGTAGGTTTATGCCAGCATGTGAGCATGTGTCTTGCTTTCAGTGCTGCACTTCAGTGAGTCACTGGGCTCGATCCCAGGTTCATTGGGATGGGCGAGTTCTGCCTCCTGTTGTCACTGCATGTCTTTGAGACTGGGATATATCCCCACTTTATCTGCCACCTTTTTAACTGAGTCCCACGGCCCAGCAGTATGAAATTGTTCAGTTCTTCCTGAACTTGAATGTTGGAGCTCATGGTTCATGAGGTCACTCGCCTCTTGCTATCTCGGTATCCTGGAGTTATGTGTGTCTTCAGTCCATACTGTTCAAATCATGACAGCACATGCTCAGACGGCTGGAATGGGTAAAGTTTTGAGTTATGCCAGCAGCTCAGAGAAGTATCACCAATGCTGGGGTTTTTATTTGTTTTTTTGAGACGGAGTCTCACTTTGCCACCAGGCTGGAGTGCAGTCGTGCAATCTTGGAGGTGGGTTTTTTTTGTTTGTTTTTTAATTTTTTTGAGACTGAATCTTGTTCTGTTGCCAGGTTGGAGTGTTGTGGTGCGATCTTGGGTCACTGCAACCTCTGCCTCCTGGATTCAAGAGATTCTCCTGCGTCAGCCTCCCAGAGTAGCTGGGACTGCAGGTGCACACCACCACGGCCGGCCAATTTTTTGTATTTTTAATAGAGGCAGGGTTTCACCGTGTTAGCCAGGATGGTCTTCCACTCCTGACCTCATGATCCACCCACCTTGGCCTCCCTAAGTGCTGGGATTACAGGCATGAGCCACCGCGCCCAGCCCACAGGCTGGAGTTTTAAGCAATTTTTACTTGTTTCCCAGATGTACAGCCAAGGGTTAACATTTGTTTATTACGGAGAAGAACAGGTCGAAGCACCTTGTTTCCATGTACAAAAGCACATGAGGTTCAGGGACACATAGGCTGCGGTAGCTCAGATGCCACAGTAAACGATGACCCAGGACCCAGGTCCCCTCTTGCTGCCATGAGAGTGCTGTTAGCACAGCACCACATGAGTGTGGCAATGTTTTTGATTCTGTGGAGGAACAATGGATTTTGGTTGGGGGCAAGAGAGTGTTGATGCAGCATAGCTCTTCATTGATGGGCAGGGAGTGCCTGGATCTGGTCCTGAGCAGAGGGCCTGGGGCACGCCATACATCAGCTCTTGTTTTCATTGAGGCAGTGCTCCCCCTGTTTCTTCCCCAGTGTAAAGTCCCACAGTTGTCACTAGCAATCTTCAGCTGTAAAAGTACTTGTAGTCATTGAGAATTTGAAAGAACGTATAGTCTAGTGAATGACATGCGCCATTTCCAGTCCTGCCACCCTGTAACCTTCAAAAAAGTATTTAGTCCAATATTTTAGTTTCCTAACCTACAAAGTGGAGTTAATGGGATGATACACGTGTGAGAGTTGCCTGGGGCCAAGGGGCTGTGGAAAGTGCTGTGTAGATGTGAAGTAAGTATCAATGCTGTTCTGTGAGATCATCACGGGCCTCTTTAAACATAATCGTCCATCCGTAGCCTGTATTGGAGTGAAGAGTAGTGTGTATTGTAAGAATGTGTGTAATCTGGTTTGTTGTGTTAAACAAGAATTACACTGACCCACTAAATAAACAAGGACAGTGCTCGGTGCCATTGCGTTGAGATAGCTGTAAGGGGGAGGGGTCAGGCTTTCTCCAAAATCTGCCGGAATCATCCTGAAGTCCAAGACTTCTGATTTGAAATCCAGAAAAGATGAACATCAGATGAGACTTCTCCATGTGGGGAGTCTGGCTTCTGGGAGGATGTGATTGGCATGCTTTTGTGGAGCAGGAGGTGGGGACCTAGTCTAGTCTCAGTGGCTGGAGGATTTTAGCATTTTGTTGCAGTCAGGAAGTGCTAGGCAGATTCTGTACACTCAACTTAGGGAAGCAAAAATACTGCTTATTGAACACACAATGAACCCAGCATGGAGCTAGAAGGATAGCAGGTCCATTTCACCCTCAGAGCAACTGTATGCCTGCAGGTGTGCTCACATAGCTGCAGCCGCCCCAGGGCACTGCTGACGAGTAGACCCAGATGAACACATCCTTGGGTCTAT
>NW_016107899.1:407548-410144 GCF_001604975.1 Cebus imitator
CAATGGCATGATCTCAGCTCACCACAACCTCCACCTCCCGGGCTTAAGTGATTCTCCTGCCTTAGCCTCCCAAGTAGCTGGGGTTACAGGCATGTGCCATCACACCAGGCTAATTTTGTATTTTTAGCAGAGATGGGATTTCACCATGTTGCCCAGGCTGGTCTCAAACTCCCCACCTCAGGTGATCCGCCCACCTCAGCCTCCCAAAGTGTTGGGATTACAGGCGTGAGCCAGCGCACCCAGCCAACCTGGGTTCTTTCGAGTTTGTCTCTTTCTTGCTGCCATTTCGCCACTTGCTCAGAGGGGGCAGGAGCTTTGCAATGTGGGACTGAGTCCGGGGCTTGGGAGGGTCATGAAGGAGATGGTGGAGCCCACCTCCTCCAGGGCCAGCCCAGTGTAGTGCCTCACCCTAGTGCATTTGTTGCCTACGCTGGTTGCTGAGCCACTCGGAGGAAGACATGGGAAGGTAAAAGTGCATCTCTTGGTTGTGCCCCCAGGCATCTATCGAGCAGTGCCTATTCGAGTCAATCCAAGAGTGAGTAATGTGAAGTCTGTCTACAAAACCCACATTGATGTCATTCATTATCGGAAAACGGATGCAAAACGTCTGCATGGCCTCGATGAAGAAGCAGAACAGAAACTTTTTTCAGAGAAACGTGTGGAATTGCTGAAGGAACTTTCCAGGAAACCAGACATTTATGAGAGGCTTGCTTCAGCCTTGGCTCCAAGCATTTATGAACATGAAGATATAAAGAAGGTAACTGGATTTTAAACTAGGCGTTGGGACTTACAGTTCTTTGGGATCAAATAATATAAATATCCATTCCACCCCTCGAGCCTTCCGCCATAAAGGACATGAGTTGTGGCCTGTTAGAGCAGGTGCAGGCATCCTGACGTGCCATTTGTTGAAGAGAATCACAGCATCGTCCTCATCTCTGCTCTGAGCTTAGGTTTCTAAACAGAAGAGGCCGCACAGTGTCAGAATAGGGACTTGGATGGCCACTATTCTGGCACAATGATAGGTGCTGATGAATAAATTGGTCTGTGATAACTTAGAGCATATCCAGCACTTTCACAAGCCTTTTTATGCTTTCCTATGATTTCTTAATTGTAGTTCTTTATAAGAGAGAAAAGTATCTGTAAAGTTTAAACTACGTCTCAGTTACTGTGCAGAAAATGAATGTTCAGACATGTCTGTGTGTTTGATTTTTTAGGGAATCTTGCTTCAGCTCTTTGGTGGGACAAGGAAGGATTTTAGTCACACAGGAAGGGGCAAATTTCGGGCCGAGATCAACATCTTGCTATGTGGCGACCCTGGTACCAGCAAGTCCCAGTTGCTGCAGTACGTGTACAACCTGGTCCCCAGGGGCCAGTACACATCTGGGAAGGGCTCCAGTGCAGTTGGCCTCACTGCATACGTAATGAAAGACCCTGAGACAAGGCAGCTGGTCCTGCAGACAGGTGCCCTTGTCCTGAGTGACAACGGCATCTGCTGTATCGATGAGTTCGACAAGATGAATGAAAGTACAAGATCTGTATTGCATGAAGTCATGGAACAGCAGACTCTGTCCATTGCAAAGGTAAGTCGCCTTCTCCACTGTCAACACGGACATGTTTAAAATGTATGGATCCTTGAAAGACAGCGTCTGGAACTGTGCTGTGCTACTTTGGTTCTAACTTGGGGAGACTGGTAAGTGCTTTTCACATTATATTTCAGCTAAATCTCTACATATCTTCTACAGGGTATCAAGTTTTGTCTTTTTTACTCTACTAACCCACTGATGTCATGTTCAAAGAACTTGAGTTTGTCTAAAGCTCTTGCAAGGGGCTTGCTTTCTGAGAAAGATGTGGGTATAGCATGCACTCATCTAAACTCAGTCCTTGACATGAACCTGAGGACAGGGCTTATCCAGGTGAACTGCTGAAGTCAGTGAAGGCAACATGGCTCAGGCAGTAGAAACGCAGCAGAGGGAATATGGGTTTAATAGGTGGTCAGGCGAAGGCAGTGCTTATTATTGCTAGTGTCAGAGAGAGGCTTCTGACTGCACTGTTTTCTCTGATAGGCTGGGATCATCTGTCAGCTCAATGCACGCACCTCTGTCCTGGCAGCAGCAAATCCCATTGAGTCTCAGTGGAATCCTAAAAAAACAACCATTGAAAACATCCAGCTACCTCACACTTTATTATCAAGGTATTAAAACAGATTTTTATTTTGTTCATTTGTATAATATTCAGGATGAGATTGAAAAGGAGCTACTAAGATTCGGCAACTGCTAATGGAAACTATTCACTCTGATCAAGATGTTTCAAATTTGGTTGGTCAAGGGTTTTCAAGGCAAGGATGATGTGTGCTCTCATTTGTTTTTGAACCAGTTGGGGTATCTCAATCCCATCCCGTTTTCACATGGCTGTCACTTACTACCCTTAGTCCTAAAGCAACCACTGAGAATTGACAGAGAACAACTCTGTACAGTAGATGAGGCTCTGAAAAGTTAGATTCATTAAAGAGCAGTCACATAATCTTCACTCTCAGCCCCACTACAAATATTGGGCAAATCTCATAAGTAGATTTTAGGTTTTAATTACTTGCTTTTTT
>NW_016107899.1:410174-419347 GCF_001604975.1 Cebus imitator
TTTTTTGAGACAGCGTATCTCTTCTCTTTGTCACCCAGGCTGGAGTACAATGGTGCACTCGGTTCATGCAACCTTCACCTCCTGGGCTCAAGCAATTTTCCTGCCTCAGCCTTCCAACTAGCTGGGATTATAGATGTGCACCACCACGCCTGGCTAATTTTTGTATTTTCAATAGTTTTTTTCCCAAAAAAAAATAGTTGAATGTGCTTTTGTTCAAATTTTTTCATCGTCATTCAGGTGCAATAGCTCACGCCTATAATCCCAGCACTTTGGGAGGCCGAGGTGGCTGGATCGCCTGAGCTCAGGAGTTTGAGGCCACCCTGGGCAATATGGTGAAACCCCGTTTCTACTTAAAAAAAAAAAAAAAATGAGCCAGGTATGGTGACAGGCACCTATAGTCCCAGCTACTCAGGAGGCTGAGGAAGCCCAAGAATTGCTTGAGCCCGGGGGACAGAGGTTGCAGTAAGCTGAGAGGATTCCACTGCACTCTAGCTTGGGCTACAGAGTGAGACTTCATCTCAGGGAAAAAAAACAAAATTTCCATCGTCAAAATTATAGTAACCTTTCCCTAAGGGAAGTAAGTCTTCCCTTGACTCATCTGATTGGTCCCTAGTCATTGCCTGGGCAGACCTAAGGGAAAGCACAGAGTGAGTGGGTTGAATGAATGGACACGAAGGCTCTTTCCGCACCAGGCAAAGATGCTTCTCCCTGGGGGCACTCACAGGGTGCACATTCACTGCACATCTGCGGTGTTCAAGTAGTCTTTAATACATTGTTTGTAGGTGTATTAGTGTCTCAACTAGAAAAATTTTGTTTTGTTTTTTTGAGACAGTCTCCCTCTATTGCCCAGGCTGGAGTGCAGTGGTGCAATCATGGCTCACTGCAACCTCCACCTCTCAAGTTTAAGTGATTCTCCTGCCTCAGCTTCCCGAAAAGCTGGGATTATAGGCACACTGCTAATTTTTGTGTTTTTAGTAGAGACAGGGTTTCACCATGTTGGCCAGGCTGGTCTTGAACTCCTGACCTCAGATGATCCACCTGCCTCGGCCTCCCAGTGCTGAAAAAACAGTATTTTTACTTTGTTTTCTTAGGTTTGACTTGATCTTCCTCATGCTGGACCCTCAGGACGAAGCCTACGACAGGCGTCTGGCTCACCACCTGGTCGCACTGTACTACCAGAGCGAGGAGCAGGCAGAGGAGGAGCTCCTGGACATGGCGGTCCTGAAGGACTACATTGCCTATGCGCACAGCACCGTCATGCCACGGCTAAGTGAGGAAGCCAGCCAGGCTCTCATCGAGGTAACCCAGCTGAGAAAGGGCTTACTGTGCCTGTAGCCCACAGCATTGATATGACTCCCCAGCCATCTCCTTGAAAACATTATTTTCCTGCTGATGGGTAAAAAACAAAATTATGAAAACATTAACTATTTTGTTAATAACATACTATTTTTTATTTGTTTGTTTTTGAGACAGAGTCTGGCTCTTCTGCCCAGGCTGGAGTGCAGTGGCGCAATCTTGGCTCACTGCAACCTGCACCTCCTGGGTTCAACTGATTCTCTTACCTCAGCCTCCCAAGCAGCTGGGATTACAAGTGCCCGCCATGACTCCCAGCTAATTTTTGTATTTTTAGTAGAGACAGGTTCCTGGTGCTTTGATGAACTTTACATCCTAACTGAGCTCCCAAAAATGCTAAGATGAAAGTTGCAGACATTATGTAACTTTTTGTGTCATAGTCTTGGGGTGGTTCATGAAGACAAAGACTGTGTCACCTGTATGTGTAGTTGATCCAACTTACCTTTGCAACAGTCCCCCAGGGATCCTTTTGTGTCCCATCAAGTGGACTCCTAGCCAGGGGTATAGACAGGATTACTGTCCCTGAGCGCTTTTCTCAGACAGGCCCTGATTGGCCCTATGAGTCCTCAGAGCCTGCTCCTCTCCCCACACGCCACATCCCTTTCCTCTGTCACACCATGCCCGTCTCTATTCTTTAAAGCTACGTTAGATGCCACCCTCTGCAAGAAGTCTTCCCGAGTGTCTCCCAGTTGGAATATGTTCACCCACCACTGCACGCTGGACGTGGGGTTTCTGTAGAAATTTCTGTAGACTTACCATCTGATGCGCTCTGGGGCCCAGGACCAGATCTGAGTTTAGTTTATTTAACGGAAGCCTGAGTGTTCAAAATTCAATCACAAAACTAAAGTTATCACCAAGGAGGTTTGCTTTTGTTTTTCTACCTACAATAGGCTTATGTAGATATGAGGAAGATTGGCAGTAGCCGTGGAATGGTTTCTGCATACCCTCGACAGCTAGAATCATTAATCCGCTTAGCAGAAGCCCATGCTAAAGTAAGATTTTCTAACAAAGTTGAAGCCATTGATGTGGAAGAGGCCAAACGCCTCCATCGGGAAGCTCTGAAGCAGTCTGCAACTGACCCCCGGACTGGCATCGTGGACATATCTATTCTTACTACAGGTTCGTTATTCTCAGTGAACGGAAAAGCTTTTGAAAATAATTTCAATATGTGAGTGGTTAATATGTTAGATTTAAGCTAACAGTTAAATCATTTGAAACAGAAGTTCTTAACCTTCTTTGGATTAGGACCCCTTTGAGAATTTGATGAAATTTGCCCCTTAATCATCTCTTAATAAAAATATTCACTAATACAGAGTTTTGTGTATAGTTTTAAGGAGATTGTCTCCTTGGCTGTCTGGCCAGTTGTGTTAACCCATTTTAGAGAAGTTGTGTGTTTCCTAATCAGCAGCAGCTGCTTGCTGCATAAATATGTAGACTGTTTCCATGGAAGGCAGCAACTAGTGGCTTAGAGAAAATTTGGAATCATTCACAACTCATTCCTTTCAAATGTACTCAGCCCCTGTCCCCTTACCCTTCTAGGCAATACTACCAAAGGAATATTTTTGAGAATTTAAAACATAGCAATATTTTCATTGATTCCTTTTCAAATCAGGGATGAGTGCCACCTCTCGTAAACGGAAAGAAGAATTAGCTGAAGCATTGAAAAGGCTTATTTTATCTAAGGGCAAAATACCAGCTCTAAAATACCAGCAACTTTTTGAAGACATTCGGGGGCAATCTGACATAGTAAGTGTTTATATGTATTTTTTGTTTGATAGAGCTTTCTCTTTTTCCTTATGCTTTTGGGTTTTATCCTTCATTTGTTTATTAAAAAATAAATATAGAAAAGAATAAAGAAAAGGAAGATGAACCATAAGCCCAGCATCAAAAAATAATCACAATTAAATTTTTCGGCCAGGCACAGTGGCTCACACCTGTAATCCCAACACTTTTGGAAGCAGAAACAGGTGGATCACTTGAAGCCAGGAGTTTGAGACCAGCCTGACCAATATGGTGAAACCCCATCTCTACTAAAAATACAAAAATTAGCTGGGTGTGGTGGTGCACACCTGAAATCCCAGCTACTCAGGTGGCTGAGGCAGGAGAATTGCTTGAACCTGGGAGGCAGAGGTTGCAGTGAGCTGAGATCCTGCCACTGCACTCCAGCCTAGGCGACAGAGTGAAACTCTGTCTCAAAAAAAAAAAAAATTGTTGGTCAGGCGTGGTGGCTCACACTTATAATCCCAGCACTTTGGGAGGCCACAGTAGGCAGATCACAGGGTCTGGAGTTCAAGGCCAGCCTGATCAATATGGTTGAACCCCGTCTCTACTAAAAATACAAAAATTAGCCAGGCATGATGGCGGGCACCTGTTATCCCAGCTACTCAGGAGGCTGAGGCAGGAGAATCACTTGAAGCCAGGAGGCGGAGGTTGCAGTGAGCTGAGATCGTGTCACTGCACTCCAGCCTGGGTGATAGAGCGAGGCTCTGTCTTAAAGTTGTTATGCCCTTTTCATAGTTGTTACAAATATAAGTTTGTTTTAGGTATGAAATACTCAGGTGTCCTTTTGTAAATAAGTAAGGTGAGTTATTTAGTGAAAAGAACTATGCAGGCTTTCAGCACCAGTTGATTTTCTGTGGCTGTGTTGTCACTGAGAGGGCAGAGTTGATAGTTACAACCTGGACTGTACAGACGCCAACTCTACCATATGGACTATCTGGCCACCACACTCCTGATTTAGAGTATAAGGCATGTGTATACCCACCAAAAAGAGAAGACTCTTGGTGGTAGTTTAAAATTATTGTGTCTCTAACAGGTAAAGGAGGGGATGTGTGAAATACTTATTTTCTTTCTCTTCCCCACAGGCAATTACCAAAGATATGTTTGAAGAAGCACTGCGTGCCCTGGCAGATGATGATTTCCTGACGGTGACTGGGAAGACCGTGCGCTTGCTCTGAAGCTCTGTGAGCAAGGCGGCCTGCAGCCCAGTTAACTGCCATCATTGTATATAGAGCTTAAAGTCATGGTTTGGCTACATAAAAATTTTCTAACTTAGGTTCAATATTTGTAGTGAAGCGTGTGTTTTATTTTATTTTTTACATTATAAATAAAACTATTATGCTGGCCAGGCATGGTGGCTCACACCTGTAATCCCAGCACTTTGGGAGGCCAAAGCAGGTAGATCATGAGGTCAGGAGTTTAAGACCAGTCTGGCCAACATGGTGAAACCCTGTCTCTACTAAAACTACAAAAATTAGCCAGGCATGGTGGCAGGTGCCTATAATCCCAGCTACTTGGCAGGCTGAGGCAAGAGAATCGCTTGAACTCAGGTGACAGAGGTTGCAATGAGCTAAGATCGTGCCACTGCACTCCAGCCTGGGTAACAGAGTGAGACTCCATCTCAAAAAAAAAAATACTATGCCAATTTTCAAACATACTATAGAAATTATTTTCTTCAAGTGCCATTTTATTTTTATTTTGTTATCTGGCATTATTTTTCATTAAGAAAAAAGCTTTACTAACCACTACATTTATGGAAATTTGTAGTGGTGAGTATTTTATAGGTCATAAAAACTCACCATAATATAATGGATCTTGTTTTTTTAAATATTAATTAAATTCTAGCAATCATCTTTATAAAGTGATGATAGGCTGAAATCTTATGTGTAAATACTACAATAAATTCTGAAACCTTTACATCTTATGAGTTGGGCCTTTTTTATAACTTAGAGGCAACATTTGTTAATAAAGTGGCTATAGAAAATGATAGCTCTAATTGAATATTTAAATAGCATTAAAATGTTAGTGGAATGCTGAATTAAATATCTTAAAAGCTAAAAAAAAATTAGAGGTTTTTTTTTTGTTGCTTTTTTCTTTTGTTTTGTTTTGTTTTGTTTGGGATGGAGTCTCGCTCTGGCACTCAGGCTGGAGTGCAGTGGCACATCTCAGCTCACTACAGCCTCCACCTCCCGGGTTCAAGTAATTCTCCGGTCTCAGCCTTCCGAGTAGCTGGGATTACACGTGTGAGCCACCATGCCTGGCTAATTTTTGTATTTTTAGTAGAGACAGTGTTTCACTGTTAGTCAGGCTCATCTTGAACTCCTGACTTCATGATTGTCCCACCTCAGCCTCCCAAAGTGCTGAGATTACAGGCATGAGCACCACGCCCAGCCTTTAAAAAATTGTAGTTATTTAGTAAACTCTATAGCCTGCCCACTGGTCATAATTTTTTTTTTTTTTTTTTTTTTTTTGTCAGAGTCCATCTGTTGCCCAGGCTGCAGTGCCATGATGTGATCTCGGCTCACTGCAGCCTCTGCCTTCTGGGTTCAAGCGATTCTCCTGTCTCAGCCTCCCAACTAGCCGGGACTATTTGTATTTTTAGTAGAGATGCGTTTCACCATGTTGGTTAGGATGGTCTCCATTTCTTGACCCTGTGATTCGCCCGCTTCAGCCTCCCAAAGCACTGGGATTACAGGCATGAACCACCACACCCAGTCTGGTCATAAGTTTCTTGAGAGAAGAAATCGTCATATCCTTCAGTGCAGTGCCTTGTGCTTGGCACTAGATGCGTGTAACGTGTTGGTAGAGAGAATTAATTCATGAAAGGAGGGTGGGGGGCCTGGTGCAGTGGATCATGAGGTCAGGAGTTCAAGATCAGGCTGGCCAAGATGGTGAAAACCTGTCTCTACTAAAAAAAAAAAAAAGTACAAAAATACAATGTGGAAAGGATTCCCTGTTTAATAAATGGTGTTGGGAAAACTGGCTAGCCATATGCAGAAAGCTGAAACTGGATCCCTTCCTTACACCTTATACAAAAATTAACTCCAGATGGATTAAAGATTTAAACATAAGCCCTAACACCATAAAAACCCTAGAAGAAAACCTAGGCAATAACATTCAGGACATAGACATAGGCAAGGACTTAATGACTGAAACACCAAAAACAATGGCAACAAAAGCCAAAATAGGGATCTAATTAAAGAGCTTCTGCACAGCAAAAGAAACTATCAGAGTGAACCAGCAACCAACAGAATGGGAAAAAATTTTGCAAGCTAACCATCTGACAAAGGGCTAATATTCAGAATCTACAAAGAACTTAAATTTATAAGAAAAAACCCTATCAAAAAGTGGGCAAAGGATATGAACAGACACTTGTCAAAAGATATTTATGCAGAAAACAAAAACCCATCCTCACTGGTCATTAGAGGAATGCAAATCAAAACCACATTGAGATACCATCTCATGCCAGTTAGAATGGTGATCATTAAAAAATCAGGAGGTGGCCGGGCATGGTGGCTCACACCTGTAATCCTAGCACTTTGGGAGGCAAAGGTGGGTGGATCACTTGAGGTCAGGAGTTCAAATCCAGCCTGGCCATCATGGAGAAACCCTATCTTCTTAGAAAAAAAAAAAAAATCAAGAGACAGGCCGGGCGTGGAGGCTCACGCCTGTAATCCAAGCACTTTGGAGGCCAAGGTGGGTGGATCACCTGAGGTCGGGAGTTCAAGACCAGCCTGACCAACATGGTGAAACCCCATCTATTAAAAAAAAAAAAAAATCAGGAGACAATGTGCTGGAGAGACTGGAGAAACAGGAACGCTTTCCCACTGTTGGTGGGAGTGTAAATTAGTTCAGCCATTGTGGAAGACAGTGTGGCAATTCAAGGGTCTAGAAGTAGGAATACAATTTGACCCAGCAATGGTATATAAAGGATTATAAAACATTCCATTATAAAGACACGTGCACACATTTATTGTAGCACTTTATAATAGCAAAGACTTGGAACCAATCCAAATGCCTAACAATGACAGACTGGATAAAGAATGTGGCACATATACACCATGGAATACTATGCAGCCATAAAAAAGTGAGTTCATGTTCTTTACAGGGGCATGGATGAAGCTGGAAACCATCATTCTCAGCAAACTGACACAAGAACAGAAAACCAAACACCACATGTTCTCGCAAATGGATGTTGAACAATGAGAACAGATGGACACAGGGAGGGGAACCTCACACATGGGCCTGTCAGAGAGTGGGGGAGCTAGGGGAGGGATAGCAGGGTGTGGGGATGTTGGGGGGAGATAACATTAGGAGAAATACCTAATGTAGATGATGGTGAGGGGTGGATGTAGCACACCACCATGGCACATGTATATCTGTGCAACCTGCATGATCTGCACATGTACCCCAGAACTTAAAAGTATAATGAAAAAAGAGAAATACCAAAAAAATGACCCCATCTCAGTGGTAGGCGCCTGTAATCCCAGCTACTTGGGAGGGTGAGGCAGGAGAATCGCTTGAACCCGGGAGGCAAAGGTTGCAGTAAGCAGTGATCACGCCACTACACTCCAGCCTGCGTGACAGAGTAAGACTGTCTCAAAAAAAAAAAAAAGGAGGGTGAAGGTGTAAAAGTTGTCAGAAGGCATTTTTGAGAACAGTGAAGTATCAGTCTGGGGAGTGGAGGAATAAGAGGAACAAGAGTTATGCCCCATAAATTCTTCCGGAGGGTATGCCTCGTGATTTCATGGAACCCAACCTGCACATCAGGTATGCCTGACATCAGTGCTGTCGGAAAAGATTGAGAGCACTGCTTTGGGTGGAAGAGCATCTTCCCTACCTGTAGAAGCTGGTTTATACTATAAATACTGAGTGCAGGCGCAAAACTGCCCAGGTTCAAATCCCACTCACCATTTACCCAAAACGTGGAATGCTTTGAACAGTGGATGGAACACAAGAAATGCTCAAAAAATCTTAGTTGTTACTGTGAAAAGTCAGGACAGTGTGGATTATTCATACTAAGATGATATAATTTCAGCTTAATTGTCTTGAATTTTTAGACTACAATATGTCATTCCATTTGAAATTTTCCCTCAGACATTAACTCTGGAAGATATCTAGTCTTGCTAATTAGAATGGCTTGCTTTATTTAATTGGAGAATCCATGTGCCATTCTCCCTCAGCATCCATCATAGATAAAACCAACTCCATCTAAAGGAGTGCAGGCTAAGAAGAGGAATGAGGAAGCCTAGAATGTAATTACTCTCAGCACATCCGTTAGGAAATACTTTTAAAAACTGCTTTTGGGCCGGGCACGGTGGCTCACGCCTGTAATCCCAGCGCTTTGGGAGGCTGAGACGAGTGGATCACGAGGTCAAGAGATCGAGACCATCCTGGTCAACATGGTGAAACCCCGTCTCTACTAAAAATACAAAAAATAAGCTGGGCATGGTGGCGCGTGCCTGTAATCCCAGCTACTCAGGAGGCTGAGGCAGGAGAATTGCCTGAACCCAGGAGGCGGAGGTTGTGGTGAGCCGAGATCACGCCATTGCACTCCAGCCTGGGTAACAAGAGCGAAACTCCGTCTCAGAAAAAACAAAACAAAACAAAACAAAACTGCTGTTGCGGCTGACCCAATGGTAGTGGGTTAACAGAACTTATTAACATTAGTGTCACTAAAGTTGGTATACAACCCCCTACTGCTAAATTTGACTGACTTTTATAAAAAAAATTTAAAAAAAAACTGTTGCTTATTAAATCTAAGAAACTCTGAAAATGCCACCATAATTTCAAACTTACACAAAAGTTGTAAGAACAAGGCCGGTTGCAGTGTCTCATGCCTATAATCCCAGCACTTTAGGAGGCTGAGGCTGGTGGATCAAGAGGTCAAGAGATCAAGGCCATCCTGGTCAACACGGTGAAACCCCATCTCTACTAAAAATACAAAAATTAGCTGGGCATGTTGTCGCACACCTGTAGTCCCAGCTACTCGGGAGGCTGAGGCAGGAGAATTGCTTGAACTCGGGAGGCGGAGGTTGCAG
>NW_016107899.1:419802-425414 GCF_001604975.1 Cebus imitator
TTGTCTTTTTGTTTTTTTCCTCTTTGTGGAGAATGGGGTCTCGCTATATTGCCCAGGCAGGTCTCGAACTCCTGGGCTCAAGCTATCCTCCTGCCTCTGCCTCCCTAAGAGCTGGGACTACAGGCGTGAGCCACAGCGCCCGGCAATTTTTGCATTTTTAGTAGAGATGGGGTTTCACCATGTTGGTCAGGCTGGTCTCAAACTCCTGACCTTGTGATCTGCCTGCTTCAGCCTCCCAACGTGCTGGGATTACAGGGGTGAGACACCGCCCCTGGCCCTAAACCAGAGTTCTAAGCCACTATATTCAGCTGCTTTTTATTGAGATTTCTCCTGCATGATATGTGCTGTATGTGTTCTTACACTTGTTTTCTCTTGTTAATCTCTCTTGTTACAGGAGTCCATCCCAATTTGGAACTCAAAAGGTTGACAAAAATTACTTTTCCTTTTTATTTAATTAATTAATTAATTAATTTTTTTTTTAAGATGGGGTTTCACCATATTGGTCAGGCTGGTCTCGAACTCCTGATCTTAGGTGATCCACCCACCTCAGCCTCACGCCTCAATCCTGTGGGATTACAGGCGTGAGCCACCGTGCCCAGCTATCTTTTTATTTATTTTTATTTTTATTTTTAGAGACGGGGTTTCACTATGTTGGCCAGGATGGTCTTGATCTCTTGACCTCGTGATCCACCCGCCTCGGCCTCCCAAAGTGCTGGGAGGCCGAGGCGGGTGGATCACCTAAGGTCAGGAGTTTAAGACCAGTCTGGCCGTCATGGTGAAACCCCATCTTTAAAAAAAAAAAAAACAAAACTTTTTCTCCCAACAGCAGTAAAATACCCATATAAATTTTTTAGAATTTTTTTCTTTTAAAGACAGGGTCTCCCTCTGTCACTCAGCCTGGAGTGTAGTGGCATGATCTTGGCTCACTGCCAAGTTGGAGCAATTCTCCTGCCTCAGCCTGTAGCTGGGATTACAGGCACATGCCTTCATGCCTGGCTAATTTTTTTCTATTTTTGGTAGAGACCAGGTTTCACCATTTATTTTTAGTAGAAACCGGGTTTTGCCATTTTGGCCAGGCTGCTATTGAACTCCTGACTTCAAGTGATCTGCTCTTCTCAGCCTCCCAAAGTGCTGGGAAGCCAAATTTTGCATTTTTAGTAGAGATGGGGTTTCACCATGTTGGTCAGGCTGACCTTGAACTCCTGACCTTGTGATCCTTGAACTCCTGACCTTGTGATCCCCCACCTCAGCCTCCCAAAGTCCTGGAATTACAGGCGTGAGCCACAGTGCCTGGCCTAATTTTTGTATTTTTAGTAGATATGAGGTTTCATCACATTGGCAGGGCTGGTCTCAAAATCTTGACCTCAGGTGATCTGCCCACCTTGGCCCCGCAAAGTTCTGGGATTACAGGCATAAGCCACTGTGGCCAGCCCCAAAATCAACTTCTCAATTAAGTTTTTTTTCCCTTCCCTGCCCCCTCAATTAAGTTATTTTGAACTTGAAATAACTGTGGAATGTTCCAAGGGTCCCTATAATATCTCAAAAGAAGTTTTTTCCGTCCTTATGAAAAGAGACATATTAAAATAATTAAGATTATTTGATGTGTTAAATTTGCACAGGAAGTATTATCAAGTGAAAAGTTATGTTTTGCCTTCTTTAAGTTATACATTTTTGGGTATATTTAGTGCTAGTGTTCAAGAAAATATATAAAGTGGCCAGGCAGGGTGGCTCACTCCTGTAGTCTCAGCACTTTGGGAAGCCCAGACAGGTGGATCACCTGAGGTCAGGAGTTCTCGACCAGCCTGGCCAACATGGTGAAACCTCATCTCTACTAAAAATACAAAAAATTAGCCGGGCATGGTGGTGAGTGCCTATAAACCCAGCTACTCAGGAGGCTGAGGTAGGAGAATCACTTGAACCTGGGAGGTGGAAGTTGCAGAAAGCCAAGATCGTGCAATTGCACTTCAGCCTGGGCAACAAGAGTGAAAATCCATCTCAAAAAAAAAAAAAAGAAATTTTATAAAGTTCCTAGAATTCCGATAGTCCTGATACCATAGTATTAGTCATAATTCTAGTTATTATCTTAAAATATTGTATGTCAGCAGGACAGCGGCCATGGAATCCGCTAAGGAGTGTGTAACAACTCACCTGCCGAAAAAGAAAAAATTGTATGTCTTGAAATAGCAAAATTTCTTAATTCAAGGAAAGAAATATAAAAGAAAAAAATTAAAAAGTAAAAAAAACAAAAAATTTCCTTGTATCATTATAATATGAATACCATTTTCTTTTCTCCTAAGCTATCTATTGCTTAGAGTAATTTGGTAAATTATAATTTTGTACAAGAATGTAAACATTTATCCTTTCTTCCTACTTGATCCCTGCAGAATTTAGAAACTATTAGTGAGTATTTTTATTTTCATGGCAATGTAATTATTTGCATAAGTTCAGTAAGAATCTGTTCCGTTTGTACCAAGACACAATTGGAAACATTAGTCATATTACCAAGTCTTTGACTGAAATGTCGTATTTTCAGATATAAGCAGACAATTTTTAGGTACTAAGGTTGACTCCATGGAGCCAATAAGGCCCCTTGAAGGAAAAGGCTGACCTTGTACCTTGTACACAAGATTCCCTCACATGGTTCCCTTACAATGAGGACGGCACGGTCACGTTCCTCAGGACCAGGAACCTCAGGACATTTTGGGGATCTCAGGAAGAGTGGAAGCCACTCAAACCCATGGGAAAGCAGGTCCTTGGCTAGGCTTTCTAAGATGGAGAGGCATTTAAAAAATTAATTACTTTTAAAAAAATATTATTATTATTTTGAGACAGGGTTTCACTGTGTTGGTCAGGCTGGTCACGAACTCCTGACCTCAGGCGATCCTCCTGCCTTGGCCTCCCAAAGTGCTGGGCTTACAGGTGTGAGCCACCGCGCCTGGCCAAAATATGTTTATTTTATGTACAAATAACTATTATGGTTTTTCATGGTAGATGCCTTGGATAGTCCTTCGAAGGAAGATCATTTGGTCCAACTTAATGAAACCAATATCCTTTGAGTACTGACGGAAACTGGTGGCACATATTGAGGCCCTATTTCCCGATCAGCCCCCACTGGTTTGAACAGACATGACAAGAGCAAGAACCCTGGCCGAATTTTCATAGGTGGCTCCAGTACAGCTGCTGGTGACCCATCTTGCTCTCAGGAGTGCAACAAGGTAAAAGCGTAATTACTTTTTTATTAATTATTTATGCTGCTATAGCAAAATATCTGAGACTGGGTAATTTATAAAGAATAGGATTTATTCCTCACAGTGCTGGAAGTGGGGAAGTCCAAGAGCAAAGTGCCAGTAGGTGTGATGCCTAGTAAGGCCGCACCACTGCACTCCATCCTGGGTGACAGAGCCAGACTCCATCTCAAATAATAATAATAATAATGGAGGCCAGGCACAGTGGCTCACGCCTATAACCCCAGCACTTTGGGAGGCTGAGGCAGGAGGATCATCTGAGGTCAGGAGTTCAAGACCAGCCTGGCCAATCTGGTGAAACCTTGTCTCTACTAACACAAAAATTAGCCGAGGATGGTGGCGATTGCCTGTAATCCCAGCTACGTGGAAAACTGAGTCAGGAGAATCACTTGAACCTGGAAGGCAGAGGTTGCATTGGGCAGAGATTGCGCCACCGTACTCCCGCCTGGGCAACAGAGCAAGACCATGTTTCAAAAATAATAATAATAATAATAATAATAATTGAGTACAGTGGCTGATACAGGGGAAGCCCTCAACTTAGTAGTAGCAATTATCATTTACCTGCAAAAATGTATCCTGTTTCCTTCCCAGCTTTTAAGCCTCAGAAAAAGAGCAATAATAAGAGGTCAGAAAGCCTGAACTCACTTTCCAGCTTAATCTCACCAAACCTCTGTATCCTCATTTCTCCAACAGGAATATTAAAGATACTTGTTCTAATCAATGGGTGGTTAGGAGGTTCACACATACATTGTTACAGAGTCTCTCCTTGACCACACTTTAGCTGGGCGCCTAAAAATCCACTATGAATCCCAATCCAACCCTCAGCTTTTGGACTCCTGAGTTTGTCTTTGTGTCACACCAGTTTTTGTTTTGTTTTGTTTGAGATGGAGTCTTGCTCTGTCGTCCAGGCTGTAGTACAGTGGTGCAGTCCGGGCTTACTGCAACCTCGGCCTCCCGGGTTCAAGTGATTCTCCTGCCTCAGCCTCCTGAGTAGTTGGGACTACAGGCACATGCTGCCACACCCGGCTAATTTTTGTATTTTTAGTAGAGATAGGGTTTCACCATGTTGGACAGGCTGGTCTTAAAACCCTGACCTTGTGATCTGCCTGCCTCTGCTTCCCAAAGTGCCGGGATTACAGGCATGAGTGTTTTTGTTTTTGTTTTGAGACAGAGTCTCCTTCTGTTGCCCAAGCTGTAGTGCAGTGGCACTATCTCAGCTCACTGCACCCTCATCTCCTAGGTTCAAACAATTCTCCTGCCTGGAACGGTGGCTCACGCCTGTAATCCCAGCACTTTGGGAGGCCAAGGCAGGCAGATCATGAGGTCAAGAGATTGAGACCATCCTGGCCAATATAGTGAAACCTCGTCTCCACTAAAATACAAAAATTAGCTGAGCATGGTGGTGTGCGCCTGTAATCCCAGCTACTCGGGAGGCTGAGGCAGGAGAATTGCTTGAACCCGGGAGGTGGAGGTTGCAGTGAGCCAAGAGCGCACCACCGCACTCCAGCCTGGCGCCTGGTGGCAGAGTGAGACTCTGTCTCAAAAAAAAAAAACAAAAAAAAATTCTGCCTCGGCCTCCCAAGTAGCTGGGATTACAGGCACCCAGCACCACACCCAGCTAATTTTTTGTATTTTTAGTAGAGACAGGGTTTCTTCATGTTGGCCAGGCTGGTCTTGAACTCCTGACCTCAGGTGATCCGCCTGCCTTAGCCTCCAAAAGAGCTGTGATTACAGGCATGAGCCACCATATCCGGCCCAGAGTTTTACTATTACTCAAATCAGTCTCCCCAAGAAGTTAGGGACTGGAGTTTTTAAGAATAATTTGCTGAGTAGCCGGCCAGTGAGTTGGGAGTTCTGACTGGTCGAGTCAGAGATGGGAGTCAAAGCTGTCTTCTTGTCCAAGCTAAGTCAGTTCCTGGGTGGGGGCCAGAAGACCAGATGAGCCAGTTTATCGATCTGGGTGGTACCAGCTGATGCATCAAGTGCAGTGTCTGCAAAATATCTCAAGCACTGATAGTAGTTTTTGCAATAGTGATGTTATTCCCAGGAGCAATTTGGAGAGGTTTAGACTCTTGCAGTCTCCAGCTGCATGACTCCTAAACCATAATTTCTAATCTTGCGGCTAAATTCTTAGTCCTGCAAAGGCAGTCTAGTCTCCAGGCAGGAAGGGGGCTTGTTTTGGGAAAGGGCTATTATTGTCTTTGTTTCAAAGCTAAACTGTAAACTCAGTTCCTGTTTACAGAACAAAGTCAGTTCAGCCTACGCCCAAGAATGAACAAGGAGAGTCTGGGGGTTAGAAGCAACATGGTCACAGGGAGGGGAGCACTACACACTGGGGTCAGTTGGGGGGAAATAGGGGAGGGACGG
>NW_016107899.1:426247-430963 GCF_001604975.1 Cebus imitator
ACGCTCATGATCTAATCATTAATTAAGGGTTGTACCTCTTAACATTGTTGCATTGGGGATTAAGTTTCCAACACTTGACCTTTGGGAGACAAGTCCAAACCATTGCAAACATTATTCACAATAGCCAAGACATGGAATCAACTTGTGTCCATCAGTGGATGAATGGATAAATATAATGTGGCAAATATATACACAGTAGAATACTATTCAGCCTTAAAAAGAAAGAAGTATTGTCATCTGTGACAACGTGGATTAACCTGGAGGACCTTATGTTAAGTGAAATAAGCCAGGCACAGAAAGATAAATATCACATGATCTCACTTACTTGTGGAATACAAAAAAAGTTCAACTCAAAAGTAAGGAATGAAGGCCAGGCATGGTGGCTCACACCTGTAATCCCAGCACTTTTTTTTTTTTTAAGACGGGGTTTCACCATGTTGGTCAGGCTGGTCTTGAACTCCCGACCTCAGGTGATCCGCCCGCCTTGGCCTCCAAACTGCTTGGATTACAGGCATGAGCCACTATGCCCGGCCCAATCCCAGCACTTTTGGAGGCTGAGGTGGGCAGATTGGTTGAGCTCAGGAATTCAAGACTAGCCTGGGCAATATGGTGAAACTGAGGGGGTGGAGAGGGAAGAAGAGAAGAGAAAGAAAAAAAAAAAAAGGAAAAAGGAAAGGAAAGGCCGGGCATGGTGGCTCACGCCTGTACTCCCAGCACTTTGGGAGACTGAGGTGGGCAGATCACGAGGTCAAGAGATCGAGACCATCCTGGCCAACATGGTGAAACCTCCTCTCTACTAAAAAAATACAAAAATTGTCTGGGCGTGCTGGCACGTGCCTGTAGTCCCAGCTACTTGGGAGGCTGAGGCAGGAGAATTGCTTGAGTCCAGGAGGTTGCAATGAGCCAAGATTGCGCCACTGCACTCCAACCTGGCGACAGAGCAAGACTCTGCCTCAGAAAAAAAAAAAAAAAGGAGGCTGACTCTCTTTTCAGACTCAGCCCACCCACACCTGGGTGAATATTAAAAAAAAAAAGAAATAGGAAAGGAAAGGGGAAAGGAAAAAGGAAAGGACAGGCAGTGGTTACCAGGGTATGGGAGGGATGGGGGAGATGTTGGTCAAAAGATACAAAATTTCAGTTAGACAGGAGGAATAAATTCAGGAGATGTATAGTTAATAAGACCATACTATATTCTTGCAAATTGCTGAGAATAGATTTCAAGTGTTCTTACCAGAATAGGATGTGTATGGTAATGCATATGTTAATTAGTTTGATTTAGCCATTCCATAATGTACACATATTTCAAAACAACATGTTGTTTTTAAAAAAAGAGAATTGGCCAGGTGCAGTGTCTCACACCTTTAATCCCAGCACTTTGGGAGGCTGAGGCAGGTGGATCATGAGGTCAAGAGATTGAAACCATCCTGACCAACATGGTGAAACCCCTTCTCTAGTAAAAATACAAAACTTAGCTGGGCATGGTGGCGCGCACCTGTAGTCCCAGCTACTCAGGAGGCTGAGGCAGGAGATTTGCTTGAATCCGGGAGGTGGAGGTTGCAGTGAGCTGAGATTGTGCCACTGCACTCCAGCCTGATGACAGAGCAAGACTCCGTCCCAAAAAAAAAAGGGAGACAGATAATTTAGTTTTCAGATAACAGAATGGCTGATTGTTCTAGAAACTGTTGGCAGGTCAAATGGGATGAGCACTGGGAGTTAACCATGAGATTCCATAACTGGATGGCATCCTAAGCAGGGAAAAGATAACGAACGTGGAGAAGAGTAAGCTTTAGACCAAGCATTTTAAACGGTTGAACTTTGTTCCCAACAGGAGAAAGCCCAGCTCCAAATTGAAATTACAAGGAGATAGCATTAAAATGTCAAGAAGGCCCCAATGTTCCCAGGGCACATAATGAGGTTTTGTGTCTGTGCATGTTTGTGAGTGTGCTTTGATTGCACGAACTGGGCTTCCTGTTAGTGGGAAGGTTTATGAATGTCTTGGCTATTGAGGCCCCACAACTCTGAAGGATAAATGGAGGCTGAGTGTAGTGGTTTATGCCTGTAATCCTAGCATTTTAGGAGGCCGGAGAGGGAGCATCACCTGAGGTCAGGAGTTTGAGACCAGCCTGGCCAACACGGTGAAACCCTGTCTCTACTAAAAATATAAAAAAGTTAGCTGGGCATGGTGGCACACGCCTATAGTCCCAGCTACTTGGGAGGCTGAGGCAGGAGAACTGCTTGAACCCAGGAGGCAGATATTGCAGTGAGCCGAGATCACACCACAGCACTACAGCCTGGGCAACAGCAGGAGACTCTGTCTCAAAAAAAAAAAAAAAAAAAAAATTAGCTGAGTGTGGTGGTGGGCACCTGTAATCCCAGCTACTCAGGAGGCTGAGCCAGGAGAATTGCTTGAACCTGAGAGGTGGAGGTTACAGTGAGCCAAGATTGTGCCACTGCACTCTAGCCAGAGTGACAGAGCAAGACACCATCTCAAAAAAAAAAGTCAAGTGGATTAAAATGGATCTGATTTTCATATTACAGAGAGAACATATTATTTTGCTTTACTAACTTCTTAGTACAGACTAAAAGCAGATCAGTTTAATGAAAAGACAAGAAAAAGAAATCAGGAAAAGATTCAGAGAAGTGGGATTTCAACTGGGCCTTAAGGAAGGACAGGATATTGAAAGGCGGAGGAGAGATACAATATCTCAGGTGGAGAAACTACCAGGACAGTGGCAATAGCGCACTTGAGCGGCAATAACACACTTGGCTGAGTGTGGGCATCCACTGGACAGAGATGGGAAATCACTCAGGAGAGGTCAGTGGAGGCTGGGTTCTGGTAGGTTTTGAAAATCAGGCCGTGGTGTGTGGGCTTGGCATCCTTGGCCAGGTTGGTAAATGGACCATTGCCTGCTATAACTCCCTGTGGTAGGTACATCAACATGGGATGACCGCACTTTTTTTCTGCAGAGCTTGGATATGGCCTTAGAAATCGATTTTCAGATAATCATTACTGGCAATCAATATGAAAGTTACTACCAATCTGGTGGCAGGCAAAAGGAAGCAAATGTTGGTTTTCTCAACCAGTACAGACATAATAAATGGGGTGTTTAGGAAACACGGATATTCAGGATAGGTCAGCTAGAGGCTGTTGCTAAGTATGTAATACTGAGATCACTAAAACTCAGCAGACAAACCTGGGGGAAGTTTAATAATTTGATGATAATATTAGAGTTTTTCTCTGCACTGGTAAGAAATTTCAGTTGGGTTATTATTATTATTTTCTAAGAGATGGGGTCTTGCTATGTTGCCCGGGCTGGAGTGCAGTGGCTATTCACAGGCCCCATCCCATTACTGATCAGTGTGGGAGTTTTGACCTGCTCCATTTCTGACCTGGGCCGGTTTACCCCTCCTTAGACCACCTGGTGGTCCCCTGCTCCCGGGAGGTCACCATATTGATGCCGAACTTAGTGTGGACACCTAATCGGCATAGCGCACTACAGCCCAGAACTCCTGGACTCAAGCGATACTCCAGCCTCAGCCTCCCGAGTAGCTGGGACTACAGGGACTTGCCACTGAGCCTGGCATTTCAGTTAGGTTATTGTATCAGGTCCCTTTGTGAGAAAAACAGTCTCATTTTGGCTTGTCAAGTTAGAGTGGCTTACTGTAAGGATACTGTATTATTTTTCTTTCTTTTTTCTTTTTTTTTTTTTTAAGATAGGGTCTCATTCTTTTGCCCAAGCTGTATTACAGTGGTGCCATCATAGTTCATTGTAACCTTAACTTCTTAACCTTCTGGCTCAAGTGATCCTCCCATCTCAGCCTCCTGACTTCAGCTGAGGCTACAGGCATGAACCACCATGCCATGTCAGGTTTGTTTGTTTTTTTTTTTTCAATTTTATGTAGACACAGGGTATCACTATGTTGTCCACGGGGGTCTCAAACTCTTGGGCTTAAGCAATCCTCCTGCCTCAGCCTCCCAAAGTGTTAGGATTACAGAAGTGAACAGCCAGATGCGGTGGCTCACACCTGTAATCCCAGCACTTTGGGAGGTTGAGGTGGGCAGATCACCTGAGGTCGTGAGTTCAAAACCAGCCTGGCCAACATTGTGAAATCTCATCTCTACTAAAAATAAAAAAACTGGCTGGGCGTGGTGGCTCGCCTGTAATCCCAGCACTGTGGGAGGCCGAGGCAGATCACAAAGTCAGGAGTTTGAGACCGGCCTGACCAACATGGCGAAACCCCATCTCTAATTAAAAACAGATATATACAAAACTTAACCGTGCATGGTGGCGTATGCCTGTAGTCCCAGCAACTCGGGAGGCTGAGGCAGGAGAATCGCTTGAACTCAGGAGGCAGACATTGCGGTGAGCCACGATCGTGCCACTGCACTTCAGCCTGGGTGACGAAGACTGTCTCAAAAAAAGAAGAAAGAAGAGAGAAGAAAGAATAAGAATAAGAAGAATAAGAAGAAGAAGAAGAAGAAGAAATTAGTAGTAGTAGGAGTAGTGAGCTGCGGTGTCCAGCCTGTATTTTCTTTCTTTCCTTTTTTTTTTTTTGAGACAGAGTCTCCCTCTGTCACCCAGGCTGGAGTGCAGTGATCTCTGCTCACTACAGCTGCACCTCTTGGGCTCAAGCGATCCTTCCATCTCAGTTTCCCTTGCTCCTTAACTTTGTCCAACTCTTTTGAATCATTTATCAACGCAAATGCGTCAATGT
>NW_016107899.1:431378-433065 GCF_001604975.1 Cebus imitator
GGTTCAGGCAATTCTCCTGCCCCAGCCTCCTGAGTCGCTGGGATTACAGGCACGCGCCACCATGCCCAGCTAATTTTTTGTATTTTTAGTAGAGACGGGGTTTCACTATGTTGACCAGGATGGTCTCGATCTCTTGACCTCGTGATCCACCCGCCTCGGCCTCCCACAGTGCTGGGATTACAGGCTTGAGCCACCGTGCCCGGCCCATTTATTTTGTTTTTATTTTTTGAGACGGTGTCTCGCTCTGTCGCCCAGGCTGGAGTCCAGTGGTGAGATCTCGGCTCACTGCAAACTTTGTCTCCCAGGTTCAAGCGATTTCTCCTGCCTCAGCCTCCCAAGTAGCTGAGATTATCGGAGCGCGCCACTACGTCAGGCGAATTTTTGTATTTTTTAGCAGAGAGGGTTTTGCCATGTTGGCCAGGTTGGTTTCGAACTCATGACCTCAAGTGATCTGCCCGCCTCGGCCTCCCAAAGTGCAAAGGGCGTGAGCCACCGCTCCTGACCCTCATGAACTTTTCTTTAGTGTTTCGTTTTTAGAGCAGATTCACAAGGAATTGCGGAAACAGCAGCAAGGCCGGCGACACCTCGGCCCACGTGCGCGCTGTCACGGCTCGGGTAGCCCCGCGCCAGCCGGGGGCGGAGTCCGCCGTGACGAATGCAGGGCGGCGCGCTCCCGGAAGTGACGCGCGACGGCTCGTGCGTGCGTGCGGGCGGCTGCGTCGGGCTGCAGGAGAAGATGGCGGTCTCCACAGGTCTGTTCCCGGGCCGGGCTGCCTGCTTTTCCGCTCCGACCCGGCTCTGTCTCTCCGCCTGCTGCTGGCGGCCGAGCTCTGACCTTGTGGGAGAAGCTCGAGAACGCTGTCTCGAATGCTGCGCTCTCCGCGGAGCGAAACCTGGGACCGGGTGGGACCGGCGCCGAGGCCCCCGGCGGCCGTCGGGGTGGCGGGTCGTGCTCGCGCGTCGGCCGCGCGCCATCAGGCTGGGGGCGGGGTGTCTCCCGCGCGGGTGCACCCGCACGGTCCGGCGGGTGCCGGTCCTAGTTGTGGGCTGAAGGCTCTGCGGGAGGGAGGCGAGGAGGCCCAAGGTGGGCGGGTGTCAACCTCCGATACCGGAGAGGGGTCAGGCCAAGAGGTGTCCTGGATCCTAGTGGGGGTTCCATTCCCCTGGACTCTACTTGACACTGGTGTGGGAGTAGAGATCGGTTGCTCCTTAAAATAAGGGAGGGATAGAGAATCATTCTTACCTGGCTGAATACGTATTTTTTTTTTTTTTCATTTAAGTGAAAAACAGTGCAAACAAAATAAAAGCACAGAGCAAGACGAAAGCTAATTGAAGAACAAGTGATTTCTTAGATAAGCTGTTCAACTCCTCTTTCCTACTGAATACAATGTTTGGTTTCCTGTGAGCACATAATTAAGTATTAACGCTGAGGTTTTAGACCATTTCGAAAATGTTAAAATTTACTACACATTTAAAAATGTTAACACATAGGATATGCCTTTTCCTAGACTTCATTGAAACTAGATTATAGAGCAGTGTGATTTAATGGTTCATGCCATCATTGCATAATAAAATGAATTTTCAAATCTGTATTTACTGAAATGGAAGGCTTCGAATATATGTTGTAATTGTTACTTTAGAGTAGTACCTCAGAATACATTCTGCATGCTTTTTTTTTTTTTTTTTT
>NW_016107899.1:435213-436450 GCF_001604975.1 Cebus imitator
AGATGGAATCTCACTTCTTTGCCCGGGCTGGAGTGAGGTGCTGTGATCTTCGCTCACTGCAATCTCTGCTTCTTGGGTTCAAGCATTCTCCTGCCTCAGCCTCCTCAGTAGGTGGGGTTACAGACATGCGCTACCATGCCTGGCTAATTTTTGTATTTTTAGTAGAGACGGGGTTTCACCTTGTTGGCCAGGCTGGTCACGAACTCCTGACCTCTAGTAATCCACCTGCCTTGGCCTCCCAAAGTACAGGGATTACAGGTGTGAGCCACTGTGCCTGGCCTACTAATTAGTTTTAATTATGCTATTAGCTATACTTTTGTTTGCTTTTTGATGACAGGGGAAGTAAATAATACCTGTGTATTTGTGAAAGCAGTGTGATACAGCTTAAAATTCAAAATTTTTAAAATTAGACGAGGTAGATGCATGTAATGCACCTTTTTTTTTTTTGAGACCGAGTCTCTGTTGCTCAGGCTGGAGTGCAATGGCGCGATCTCAGCTGACTGCAACCTTTGCCTCCCAGATTTAAGCAATTCTACCTCAGCCTTCTGGGTACCTGGGATTACAGGCATGCACCACCATGCTCAGCTAATTTATTGTATATTGTTTTTTAGTAGAGATAGGGTTTCACCGTGTTGGCCAGGTAGTTCTTGAACTCCTAACCTCAGGTGATCCACCTGCCCCGGCCTCCCAAAGTGCTGGGTTTGCAGGCATGAGCCATCGAGCCTGGCCTAATGCACGTGTTTTGTGTTTTTTTTTTTTTGGAGACGGAGTTTCACTCTTGTTAACTTGTTACCCAGGCTGGAGTGCAGTGGCGCAATCTTGGCTCCCGGCAACCTCTGCCTCCTGGGTTCAAGCAATTCTCCTGCCTCAGCCTCCCGAGTAGCTGGGATTACAGGCGTGTGCCACCATGCCCAGCTAATTTTTGTATTTTTAGTAGAGACGGGGCTTCACCATGTTGACCAGGATGGTCTCTATCTCTTGACCTTGTGATCTACCCGCCTTGGCCTCCCAAAGTGCTGGGATTACAGGCGTGAGCCACCGCGCCCGGCCTGTGTTTTTTGTTTAAGCCAAAGTATCTTGATAACAGTTAAGAGGCCAAAAAGAAAAACCCTGACAAATATGTTTTGATCTTTAATGTACATCATATACTTTAACCCCTTTAACCTTTCCTTTTACTGGAAAAGAATTTTAGAAGGAAAAAATTGGAATTAGACTGAGACTTTTTTTTTTTTTTTTT
>NW_016107899.1:439446-440542 GCF_001604975.1 Cebus imitator
AAAAAAAAAAAAAAAAAAATTATGACTTAGATGATAGTGGTACAATGAAGCTCTAGTCTCTTTGAGTGCAGATGCTTGGAAAATGTCTTTGAGTAGTGAGAGTCTCAGACAAAAATGGATTAAAAAAATAGGTTTGTGTGTGCTATGTGGGCAGAAACTCAAACCAAAGTAAAACCTACTAATTGCCTTATTCAGAAGTTCGGCAGCATTGTGTATACTGGAAGGAGAACTTGTTTAGCAGTGTTCTGAGTTCCCTGCAGCCCCTGACAGACTACTGTGCCACTATGGGCATGTCACTTAATCATTAAACGTTGCTTTTCCCATGCTGTCTGTGAAAAGATTGGACAACATGATCTTGTTTTTCTCTCTTTAGATGAAGATAATTGGATATGGACAGAACTTGGGTGTAGTAATAGAAGAGAATTGCATAGCTTAAATCATAACCTAGAGCCCAGGAACTAAGCAGTAGAAGAGCTGAACTATGGTAGTCTAGTGTATTTCCCTCATGAGGCTTCCATAACTGGCTTGGTTGATTTTTCTTTTTCTTTTCTCTTCTTTTTTTTGGGGGGGAGGTGGGGGGAGCCGGAGTCTCACTCTGTCCCCAGGCTGGAGTGCAGTGTTGCGATCTTGGCTCATTGCAACCTCTGCCTGCCATGTTCAAGCGATTCTCCTGCCTCAGCCTCCCAGGTGGCGGGGACTACAGGTGCGTGCCACCATGCCTGGCTAATTTTTGTATGTTTAGTAGAGATGAGGTTTCACCATGTCCATGATGGTCTCGATTTCCTGACCTTGTGATCCACCCACCTTGGCCTCCCAAAGTGCTGGGATTACAGGTGGGAACCACCACATTCAGCCCTGGTTGATTTTTCTAGGTCATTTGGGAGCCTGGATGGCCTTGGTAAACATAAAACACTTTTGATAATATGATACCTCACTGTACAGGCATTCCTTGCTTTGAACAGCAGTTTGCAGAGGTAAAAATTGCCATGCAAAAAACTGCTCAAAGCAATCTTAATAATTGGGAAAATACAGTTACTCTGAGACCTTTGAAAATGTCAAAGCGGCCGGGCGCGGTGGCTCAAGCCTGTAATCCCAG
>NW_016107899.1:441657-443377 GCF_001604975.1 Cebus imitator
AAAAAAAAAAAAAAAAAAAAGTAATTTGAACATGCTTTCTAATTTATTTATTTATTTATTTGAGACAGCGTCTCGCTCTATTGCCCAGGCTGGAGTGTAGTGGTACGATTTTGGCTCACTACCAACTCTACCTCCTGGGTTCAAGCTATTCTCAGTCAGCCTCCCAAGTAGCTGGGACTACAGGCATACACCACCGTGGCTGGCTATTTTTTTTTTTTAAGTTGGAGTTTTGCTCTTGCTCTTGTTGCCCAGACTGGAGTGCAGTGGCATGATCTCGGCTCACCGCGGCCTCAGCGTCCTGGGTTCAAGTGATTCTCGTGCCTCAGCCTCCTGATAGCTGGGATTACAGGCGCATGCCACCACGCCCAGCTAATTTTGTATTTTTAGTGGAGATGGGGTTTCTCCATGTTGGTCAGGCTGATCTTGAACTCCTGACCTGAGGTCATTTCCCCACCTCACCTTCCCAAAGTGCTGGGATTACAGGCATGAGCCACTGTGCCTGGTCCGCATGGCTAATTTTATATATTTTTTTTAGTAAAGACGGGGTTTCACTCTGTTGGCCAGGCTGGTCTCAAACTCCTGACATTGTGATCCACCTCGGCCTCCCAAAGTGCTGGGATTGTAGTGTTGTAAGCCACCATGCCTGGCCACTAATGTTTTGAAGGACACTGTATGTACGTTGTGGAATGGTTAAATCTAGCTAATTAGCAAATATATTACCTCACATAGTTATCATTTTTGTGGTAAGAATACTTAATATCCACTCAGTATTTTTCAATAATACAATATGTCGTGGTCTAGTCACCATGCTATACAGTAGTTCTCTTGAACTTATTTTTCCGACTGTGATTATGTATCCTTTGTCTAACATCATCTCAATACCCCCCCGACCATAACCGCAAGCATCCTAGCCTCTGATAGCTGCCATTCTCCTGTCTACTTCTGTGAGATCAACTTTGACTCCGTGTATGAGTGAAATAATATGTATTTGTCTTTCTGTGCGTGGCTTATTTCGCTTAACATAACGTCCTCCAGGTTTGTCCATGTTGTTGCAAATGAAAGGATTTCTTTCTTTTTTATGATTGAACTAGTATCCCATTGTATATTTATACCACATGTTCTTTATCCATTCGTCTGTTTTTCTTTTTTTTTTGAGATGGAGTCTTAGTCTGTTGCCCAGGTTGGAATGCAGTGATGCGTTCTCAGCTCACTTCAACCTTTGCCTTCTGGGTTGAAGCAGTCCTCCTGCCTTAACCTCCCTAGTAGCTGGGATTACAGGCACCTGCCATCACACCCAGCTAATTTTTGTATTTTAGTAGAGATGAGGTTTCACCATGCTGACCAGGTTGGTCTCAAACTCCTGACCTCAAGCAGTCCACCTGCCTTGGTCTCCCAAATGCTGGGATTACAGACATGAGCCATGGTGCCTGACCCATCCATTTGTCTGTTGATGGACACTTAGGTTGATTCTATATCTTGGATATTTTGAGTAGTGCTGCAATAAAATGGGAGTGCTTATCTCTGTTTCACATGCTGATTTGATTTTCTTTGGCTGTATATTTAGTAGCAGGATTGCTAGATCATATGGTAGTTCTATTTTTAAATTTTTGAGGAACTTCCATACTGTTCTTTCTCCATGTGGTTGTAATTGACATTCCCACCAACAGTGTGCTTAGTTTTTTTTTTTTGAAACTGAGTCTCACACTGTTGCCCAGGCTGG
>NW_016107899.1:445843-450021 GCF_001604975.1 Cebus imitator
AAAAAAAAAAAAAAAAAAAAAAAAGATATATGATGTCAGTGTTTACTGCTATAAATTGCTTTTGCTGTATCCCATAGGTTATGTATGCTATGTTTCAATTTTCATTTGTTTCAAGAAATTTCCTAATTTGTCTTTTAATGTATTCATTGACCTATTGGTTGTTCAAGAGCATGTGTTTAATTTCCATGTATTTGTGAATTTTCTGAAGATCCTCCTGTTAATGATTTCTAGTTTATACCATTGTGGTCATAAAAGATATCTGATACGATTTCTATCTTCTTAAATGTGTTAAGACTTTATTTTGTGGCTTGACGTATGATCTATCCTTGAGAATGTTGCATATGCAGCTTAAAATAATGTATATTATGCCACTGTTGGATGGAATATGCTGTAGATGTCTGTTAGGTCCATTCGTTCTGTAGTGTCACTTAAGTCTCGTGTTTCGGTGTTGATTTTCTGTCTGCATGATCTGTGCATTGCTAAATGTGAGGCGTGAAAGTCTTCTACTGTTACTGTATTACAGTCTGTCTTCAGCTCTGTTATTATTGGCTTTATAGGCCGAGCATGGTGTCTCATGCCTGTAATCTTAGCACTTTGGGAGGCCGAGGTGGGCGGATCACAAGGTCAAGAGATTGAGACCATCCTGGCCAACATGGTGAAATCCTGTCTCTACTAAAAAATACAAAAATTAGCCGGGTGTGCTGGCACGCGCCTGTGGTCCCAGCTACTCGGGAGGCTGAGGTGGAAGAATCGCTTGAACCCAGGAGGCGGAGGTTGCAGTGAGCCTAGATTGCACCACTGCACTCCAGCCTGGTGACAGAGCAAGACTCTGCCTCAAAAAAAAAAAAAAAAAGAAAAAAATTGGCTTTATATATTCGTTGCTTTGATGTTGGGTGCATATATATATATACACACACACACACACAATTGTTCTCGCTAAATTGAGTCATTATTATATAATGACCTTCTTCATCTCTTTTTACAGTTTTTTTTTTTCTGTATACAGTGAGAAACATATCTTTTTACAGTTTTTGATTTAAAAATCCATTTTATTGGGGGCCAGGTTTGGTGGCTCATGCCTGTAATCCCAGCACTTTGGGAGGCTGAGACGGGTGGATCACTTGAGATCAGGAGTTCAAGACCAACATGGTGAAATCCCATCTGTATTAAGACTACAAAAATTATCCAGGCATGGTGGCACACACCTATAATTCCAGTTACTTGGGAGGCTGAGGCAGGACAATTGCTTGAACTCAGGAGGTGGAGGTTACAGTGAGCCATGATCCTGCCACTGTACTCCAGCCTGGGCAACAGAGTGAATGAGACTCTGTCTGAAAATAACAAAAACAAAAAGGATTTTACCTGATATCAGTGAAGTGGTTCTTGCTCTCTCTTTCTTTTTTTCTTTGAGACAGGGTCTCTCTGTCTAGGCTAGAGTGCAGTGGCATGAATGTGGCTCACTCTAGCCTTAAACTCTTGAGATTAGTGATTTTCCTACATTAGCCTTCTGTGTAGTTGACCACAGGCACATGCCACCATGCCTCGCTAATTTTTTATATTTTGTCTAGAGATGGGGCCTCAACATGTTGCTCAGGATGTTTTCAAATTCCTGGGCTCAAATACCTTGGCGCTTCAGAGTGCTGGGGATACAGGCTTTTGTTCTCTTTTGATTTCCATTTGCATGGAGTATCTTTTTCCATTCCTTCACTTTCAGTCTACGTGTGTCTATACAAGTGAGGTGAATCTCTTGTTGGCAGCATATAGTTGGGTCTTGTTTTTATTTTATTTTTTAACCATTCAGCCACCCTATGTCTTGATTAGATAATCTAGTTCATTTACATTCAGTCATTATTGATAGGTAAGGAGTTAATATCGCCATTCTGTTGTTCTCTATTTGTTTTATAGCTCCTTTCTTCCTCTCTTACAGTCTTATTTGGTGATTGATTTTCTCTAGCATGTTTTGATTCCTTGCCTTTTTTTTTTTGGAGATAGGGTGTTGCTCTGACATGATCATAGCTCACTCTAACCTTCAGCTCCTGGGCTCAAGCAGTCTTCTCGCCTCAAACTCTAGAGTAGCTAGGACTATAGGTGTGTGCCATCAAACCGGGCTAATTTTTTTTTTTCCTGTAGATACGGCGTCTTGCCATGTTGCGCAAGCTGGTCTTGAACTCCTGGGCTGCAGCAACCCTCCTGCCTCAGCCTCTTGAGTGGCTAGAAATGCAGGCATGTGCTACCATGCCCTGCTAATTTTTTATTTTTTATTTTTGTAGAGACAAAGTCTTGCTATATTGTCCGGGCCAGCTTTGAACTCCTAGCCTCAAGTGCTCCTCCCACCTTAGGCTCCCAAAGCACTGCTGTTTCAGGCCTGGTCCCCTTTGCTGGGTTGTTTCTTGATTTTTATTTTTTATTTATCTATTACAGGCTTTTGCTTTGTCATTACCATGCGGCTTACAGAAAAGCTCTTGGAGTTACAAAAGGTTATTTTAAGCTAATAAGAACTTAGCCTTGATTTCCTAAAAATCCTTTATACTTTTACCTTACCAGCCCCATTTTGAATTTTTGATGTCACGGCTTGCATCTTTTTTCTCTTTTCTGAGACAGTGTCATTTTTGTCACCCAGGCTGGAGTGCAATGGCGTGATCTCAGCTCACTGCAACCTCCGCCTCCTGGGTTCAAGTGATTCTCCTGCCTCAGCCTCCTGAGTAGCTGGATTACAGGTGGCCACCACCACGCTCCACTAATTTTTGTATTTTTAGTAGTGATGAGGTTGCACCATGTTGGCCAGGCTTTTCTGGAACTCCTGACCTCAGGTAATCCACCCGCCTTGGCCTCCCAAGGTGCTGGGATTATACAGGCGTGAGCCACTGCGCCCGGGCTGCATCTTTTTATATTGTATATTCCTTTATAAATTATCGTAGTTACTTTAATAGTTTTGTCTTTTAACCTTCCTACTAAAGATATATGTAATTTATACACCACCATTACAGTATTAGTGTATACTTAATTTGAGCTTGTGTTTACTTTTTCCAGTGAGTTTTATACTTTTTATTTTTTTTTTGAGACAGAGTCTTGCTTTGTTGCTCAGGCTGGAATGCAGTGGTGCGATCTTGGCTCATTGGAACCTCTGCCTCCCGGGTTCAAGCAGTTCTCTGCCTCAGCCTCCCGAGTAGCTGGGGTTACAGGTGTCCTCTACCACGCCTGGCTAATTTTTGTATTTTTAGTAGAAACAGGGTTTCATCATCTTGGCCAGGCTGGTATTGAACTCCTGACCTTGTGATCCTCCTGCCTCAGCCTTCCAAAGTGCTGTGATGGTAGGTCACAGGTGTGAGCTACCGTGCCCGGCTGAGTTTTACAGTTTCAGATGTTTTTGTGTACTCATTAGCATCCTTTTTTTTCAGTTTGAAAAACTTCCCATAGCATTTCTTGAAAGGCAGGTCTTCTGATGATTGACTCCTTCTGCTTTTGTTTGTCTGAGAAAGTCTTTATCCTTTGTTTCTGAAGAATAGCTTTGTCTTGGGACAGACAGCTTTGTCAGAAGGACAGTTTTTTTCCTGGTCACATTTTTTTTTTTTTTTTTTAAGATGAGGTCAAGCTCTCGTCACCAGGCTGGAGTGCAGTAGCACGATCTCAGCTCATTGCAACCTCTGCGTCCCCAGTTCGAGTGATTCTCCTGCCTCAGTCTTCCAAGTAGCTGGGTCTACAGGTGCATGTCACCATGTCCGGCTCATTTTTTGTATCTTTAGTAGAAACGGGGTTTTCACTGTGTTAGCCAAGATGGTCTTGATCTCCTGACCTCATGATCTGCCCGCCTCAGCCTCCCAAAGTGCTGGGATTACAGATGTGAGCCACTGTGCCTGACCTTTTTTTTTTTTTCTCATTCCTTGCTATACCTCTCTTGAGGATATCCCATAAATCATGTAGGCTTTCTTCACTCTTTTTCATTTTTTTTTTTTTTTCTGCCTGTGTATTTAGAAATAACCTGTCTTTGAGTTCATAGATTTTTCTGTTTGATTTTGTTGTTGGTGTTCTATATTACACTTATTTTGTTTATTGTATTTTTTCAACTCCAGGATATGTTTGATTGTTAAAAATTAATATTTCAGTCTCGTTAAATTTCTCCTTCTGGTCAGTTACTATTTATTTTGTTGAATTGTTCCTCTATTTTTTTTTTTTTTTTT
>NW_016107899.1:450096-451649 GCF_001604975.1 Cebus imitator
ACAGGCATGTGCCACTACGCCCAGCTAATTTTTTGTATTTTTAGTAGAGACAGCATTTCCCCATGTTGGTCAGGCTGGTCTCGAACTCCCAGCCTCAGGCGATCCACCTGCCTTGGCTTCCCAAAGTGCTGGGATTACAGGCATGAGCCACCATGCCTGGCCTGTTCCTCTATTTTATTGAATCTCCCTGAGCTCCTTTAAAACAACTCTTTTGAATATTTTAGCAGGTGGTTCATGCATCTTCATCTCTCTCTCTCATTTTTTTTTTTTTTTTTTTGAGACGGAGTCTCACTCTTTTGCCCAGGCTGGAGTGCAGTGGCGGGATTTCAGCTCACTGCAAACTCTGCCCCCGGGTTCAAGTGATTCTCCTGCCTCATCCTCCCCAGTAGCCGGATTACAGGAGCACACCACCACACCCGGCTAATTTTTGTATTTTTTAGTAGATATGGGGTTGTGCCACGTTGACCAGGCTGGTCTTGAACTCCTGACCTCAGGTAATCCACCAATCTTGGCCTCCCATAGTACTGGGATTACAGGCATGAGCCACTGTGCACAGCCACATCTCCATCTCTTTAGTGTCAGTCACTGGCATTGTACTTTATTTGTTTGGTGATGCCATGTTTCCCTGAATGTTCTTGAACTTTTTGGTCATGTGTTAATATCTGCACATTGAAAAAGTAGTTATTTATTTGAAGTTTTTGCTGTCTGGCTTTGTCTGGGAACATCCTTCACCATTAAGCTTGTCTAGAAATTCTAGGCAAATCAAATAGTGTCTAAGCCTGTGACTGCTGCACATGTTGCTGGGCTAGGGGGTGCCCTAAACCCAGGATTGCAGCAGCTAGCTAGTGCAGTGCCAGGTTGCAATCCTGTGACCAACTGAGGTTGGCATAGTGTTTGGGTCTACCCACAGCCCATAGCTGGTGAGGCTAGCACAGCACTGGGGTTGTGTTTGAAGCCTCTGGTCACTAAGGCCTGCCTGCTAAGGTGTTTACAGAACCCACAGTTCTAGTCGTTAGCCGGTACTGATGCAGACTGCAGAATGAGTCTCTGCATTCCTGTCTGGTGCTGGGGCAAGTCTGAAGGCTCAGTTTTTGAGTACCCATCTGTAGTTGGGCTGTGCAAGTCTGTTCAGTGCTGGATTTTACTTTTGGTAGGCCTGGTATTACAGTCATAGCCAACTGTCCCTGGTCTAAGCACAGGACAGTTGGGGTTCTGTGCTTGCTTCCCCTTCTTTCCCCTGAGCAGACAGTATCGCTTTTTGTGGGAGCTGTTTGGGTTTGGGGGAAGGGTGATGTGACTAATGTAAAACTGTTCTTCTACCTTCCTCTGTGTATCTTATTATACTGGTACTGTGATTTCTCACCTGGTTTCCGTAGCTCTTATGAAGTTATTTCTGTGTGTGGATAGTTCAGTTTGATGTTTCTGCAAAGGACAATTGCTGGAAAGGCCTGTGCTGCCATCTTGCACCACTCTCTTCCAGAGGAAGCCTTTTTTCTAAACTTTGGTGAATCTTCATAGTCCTATAATAAATTTGAATCACCTTTCAATATTTT
>NW_016107899.1:452754-453896 GCF_001604975.1 Cebus imitator
TAATTTTTTGTATTTTTGGTAGAGACGGGGTTTCACCATGTTGACCAGGATGGTCTCGATCTCTTGACCTCGTGATCCACCCGCCTCGGCCTCCCAAAGTGCTGGGATTACAGGCTTGACCCACCGCGCCCGGCCCCTTGGTGCTTTCAATGTTAGAAACTTTCTCTGTGAGTTCCTTTTTGTGAAGTTTTTCACTCCTGTGGGACATCATCCTTTGCTCACAACGAGTTTTCTTATGTCTGTTGACAACCTCACCTTGACAAAGGTTTTCTGGCTGTACATCTGGAGTCTCTTGATGGCAGCAGTGTCAGCATTCCTATGGTCAGCTATCCTATAACTTTTTATATTTTATTCAGATTTCTTTTCCAGCATTGTTTTTTTGTTTTGTTTTGTTTTGAGATGGAGTCTCGCTCTGTCGCCCAGGCTGGAGTGCAGTGGCACAATCTCGGCTCACTGCAACCTCCGCCTCCTATGTTCAAGCGATTCTCCTGACTCAGCCTCCTGAGCAGCTGGGACTACAGGCATGCACCACCACACCCGGCTAATTTTTGTGTTTTTAGTAGAGGCGGGGTTTCACCATGTTGACCAGGCTGGTCTCAAACTCCTGACCTTGTGATCCGTCCACGTCCGCCTCCCAAAGTGCTGGGATTACAGGCGTGAGCCACCGCTCTCTGCTTACAGTTTTTGTTACTTTGCTGCACTTTCATCTTAGTTGATTAATTTCCTTTTTGAGTATCAATTGTAAAGTGTTGCATGGGTTTGCTACTAATAGACAAGGAGGCAACACAGTTACATTGTCTGTGAACTGATAACAGATGAGTGATAACCTGTCATCAGCTGCCTTTGAAACAAGCCATATGATTGATTCTTGATGAGATAGGTATCTGTTATTTACATAGTGACTTGTGGATTAAAGAGCTAGCAGCAAAGTCTGTACTTTACATGATTACTTATGGTTAATATACTGTGGTAGCTGAAGTTTGGACTGTATTGTTGGAAGACTCTTGTTAAACCATGGTAACTGAAATCCATGCATGTGGTAACCATGCACAGCAAAGATTGCCTGTATATGGGACCAGCATCCACTTAGTCATTGTTTTGGGAGCTGTTTAACATCAAGCTTTTTTTTTTTTTTTTTTTGG
>NW_016107899.1:455190-456403 GCF_001604975.1 Cebus imitator
TTTTTGAGACAGAGTTTTGTTCTTGTTGCCCAGGCTGGAGTGCAATGGCATGATCTTGGCTCACTGCAACCCCTGCCTCCTGGGTTCAAGCGATTCTCCTGCCTCAGCTTCCCAAGTAGGTGGGATTACAGGCATGCGCTACCATGCTCTGCTCATTTTTTTCTTTTTTTTGAGACGGAATTTCGCTCTGATTACCCAGGCTGGAGTGCAATGACGCGATCTCGGCTCACTGCAACCTCCACCTCCTGGGTTCAAGCAATTCTCCTGCCTTAGCCTCCTGAGTAGCTGGGACTACAGGCATGCGCCACCATGCCCAGCTAATTTTTGTATTTTTAGTAGAGATGGGGTTTCACCATGTTGACCAGGATGGTCTCGATCTCTTAACCTCGTGATCCACCCGCTTTGGCCTCCCAAAGTGCTGGGATTACAGGCGTGAGCCACCGCGACGGGATTTCTCCACGTTGGTCGGGCTGGTCTCCTTGGCCCCCCAAAGTGTTGGGATTATAGGCGTGAGCCACCATGCCTGGCTGGGAGTGCTTTATTCTTTTTTATTAAGTCTTAGCTGATTTGAATGAGGGCAGATAGTATTTTCAGTAAGTTGGAACTCGGCAGAAGTTTCAAATCTTAGGAGATAAATCCCTGTGGCCTTGAATAGGTACTTAAATAGAGACAGAAAAAACAGTTTAATATATCATACATTATGGATTGCCTGGACTGTGGACCAAATTCATTTTAGAGATGAGCAGTGGAAATACAGATTACGAAATGGCTTTTGCAGGATTTTTTTTAGCTGATGTTGAGTCTAGAGCTGATGTCTTAAAAGTTTTTAATACTGCTGTTGTATCACACTGTATCTTACGTATGCATTGGTTGCTTTTATTTCCTGGAAACCCAGTGATGTTATTTTACAGGTAAATGCCATTGTGGGCTGTGCGCGGTGGCTCACGTCTATAATCCCAGCACTTTGGGAGGCCAACGCAGGCAGATCATGAGGTCAAGAGTTCGAGACCAGCCTGAGCAACATGGTGTGAAACCCTGTTTCTACTAAAAATACAAAAATTAGCTGGATGTGGTGGCGCATGACTGTAATCCCAACTATTCAGGAGGCTGAGGCAGGAGAATTGCTTGAACCCATGAGGCAAAGGTTGCAGTGAGCCGAGATCATGCCACTGCACTCCAGCCTGGGTGACAGAGCGAGATTCCCATCTCAAAA
>NW_016107899.1:456908-460098 GCF_001604975.1 Cebus imitator
TTTGAGATGGAGTCTCACTCTGTTGCCCAGGCCAGAGTGCACCGGTGCAATCTTGGCTCACTGCAAGTTCTGCTTCTTCGTTCAAGCAGTTATCCTGCCTCAGCCTCCTGAGTAGCTGAATTACAGCCTTGAGCCACCACACCAGCTAAGTTTTTTGTGTTGTAGTAGGATGGGGTTTCACCATGTTGGCCAGGCTGGTCTTGAACCCCTGACCTCAAGTGATCCGCCCCCCTCAGCCTCCCAAAGTACTGGGATTACAGGTGTTAGTCACGGTGCCTGGCCTGTCTAGGATTTTCTATCTGAGGTTTATCTAAGGGAGGGGAGAGGGAGGGAGGTTTTTGGGAGTGTTGTGTTTGATAGAAACTTATCTTTGTATAGGAGGTAGAATTTATAACCTGATGAGTTATCCTAAACATTTCAGTATTGCAGCTGTTATTCCTAAGGTGACCTTTTAGAACTTTTCTTTCGTTCCCTCCCTTCCCCCACCCCCTCCCTCCCTTCCTCCCTTCCTTCCTTTCTTTTATTCTTCCTTTACCTACTTCTCCAACTAGGGTACCTCTAGATAAGACTGTATTATCAGGTAGGAAGAACTTGGTTCTAGGAGTTTTGGGACTGAGAAGACTGGACAACAGCCTTGTAACCCGGGCTTCTTATTCACTCTAGGGGTTATGAAGTGGTTACCAAAATCTAAAGTTCTATGGAAAAGAGCCAGTTTCCTCTAGCATTTGACCAGTTTGAGGGATGCTTCGTAAGAAAACTGAACTTCTGGTGGATGGAGTTGTAAATGAATATCGAGTTTGGTTTCAGGGAGCTATTTTTCCAAAACGGTTTTACTGAGATATAATTCACTAACCGTACAGTTTTCTATTTAAAGTGTACAATTCACTGGCTTCTGGCATGTTCACAGATATATGCAATTGTGGTCATTTTAGAACTTTTTTTTTTTTTTTCCGCAGGCGGCCATCGTATTCTTAGCGTCATTTTAGAACATTTTTATCACCTCAGAAAGAAACCCTGTAGTTCTCACTGCCCTATATCCCCAAACCTCAGCTCCTGGCTACTACTAATCTGTCTCAGTAGATTTACCCATTCTGTACTTGTATATGTGTAGAGTCATATTATGTGGCCTTTTGTGACTGGCTTCTTTCAATTAGCATAATGTTTTTTCTTGTTTGTACAAACTGTAAGAAATGGCATTAATAGTATAATATTTTTAGGGGTCATCCATGTTGTAGCATGTATCAGTACTTATTTTTTTTTGCTTGAGACAGAGTCTTGCTCTGTCGTCCAGGCTGGTGTGCAGTGGCACAATCTCAGCTCACTGCAGCCTCTGCCTCCCAGGTTCAAGCAATTCCCCTGCCTCAGCCTCTGCAATAGCTGGGACTACAGGCATGTGCCACTATGCCTGGCTAATTTTTTGTGTTTTTAGTAGAGATGGGGTTTCACTGTGTTAGCCAGAAGGGTCTTGGTCTCCTGACCTCATAATCCACTTGCCTCGGCCTCCCAAAGTGCTGGGATTATAGGCGTGAGCTACTGCGCCTGGCTTATATTTATTTTTGAGCTGGAGTCTCACTCTGTCACCCAGTCGGGAGTGCAGTGTTGTGATCTTGGCTCACTGCAACTTCTACCTCCCAGGTTCAAGTAATCCTCCCACCTCAGCCGCCAGAGTAGCTAGGATTACAGGTGTACTCAAGAGGCTACGGCAGGAGGATCACTTGTGTCCAGGATTTCGAGGCTGCAGTGAGACTGCCTTCCAGCCTGAGCAACAGAGTAAGACCCTCTCTCTAAAACGAACACACACACAGCAGAGAACCATGTTTCTTTCTTTGTTTTGAGAAGCAGTTTTGCTTTTGTTGCCCAGGTTGGAGTGCAATGGTGTGATCTTGGCTCAGTGCAAACTCCGCCTCCCCACTTTAAGCGATTCTCCTGCCTTAGCCTCCCGAGTAGCTGGAATTATAGGGATGTGCCACCACATCTGCTTATTTTGTATTTTTAGTAAAGACGGGGTTTCTCCATGTTGGTCAGGCTGGTCTCGAACTCCCGACCTCAGGTGATCCACCTGCCTCGGCCTCCCAAAGTGCTGGGATTACAGGCATGAGCTACTGTGCCTGACTGAGAACCATGTTTTATGCAGGATATGGTCAGAAACTAAAATAAATGAATAAAAACATCCTGATGAAGTACTGTGAGTTCTAGTTGATTCTCTGGTTATGATTAATATATGACAGAAGGGCAGGAGTTTGAGCTTCACCTTGCCGGGTGAGGTTTAATCTCACACTAAAAGTTTGATAGCCAGATATCACGCATACTGTAGACAGTTTATTCTTTGGAAGTAGTATAATTATGCCAGAGGGTTTTCAGTTTATGGATTGGAATGTTCTTGAAAAGTACAGACAGTGCATTGCTTGGTGTACTGCTCTTCATGCCAGTGTCATGTTCTACCTAAATTGTTGGTTGTTTACTAAACAGTACTCATGTAAGTGGTTATGTCCTCAGAAGAAATACTTCTGTTATTGAGAAGTCTTTAATATTCTAAAGTTGTCACCTCATAAACAGTGATTTGGAGAGATAACTGTAGCTGTTTACTTTGCTTAATAAGCTTTTCTGACTGGAAGCCAGCCACAGCTTTCTGGACTCAGGTGAGCAGTTATGCCTATTTAATAGCCTGTTAGAAGGACTCCCATCTTTTAAAGTGCATGCCATTCTAATTTTACTTGGAAATTAAAACTAGAGAGGAACTAGAATATATTAGCTTACTTAACTTTCTTCCACTCCTAGAGTAGTCTAAGGGAAGTCTCCCTTGATAGTTCTGCAGTGAACATTCTTAGCTGCCTTATTGGAGAATGTGAAGTAACTGCTACATTCCTTGACTTAACTCATTGGGATATTTGTAGTGTATCCAGGTGAAATCTTCTGCAGTAACTTAACTGCATTATATTTGGATGTATACACTTACATGGTTATCTTCCTCGCTAGATAGTAGTGTCCTTAGGAAAGGATTCTGTGTTCAGTATCAGCACCATCTGCTGTCAGTTCACACATATTGAAAGATTAAAAGTAAGCATTTGCCGGCCGGGCGCGGTGGCTCACGCCTGTAATCCCAGCACTTTGGGAGGCCGAGGCGGGTGGATCACGAGGTCAAGAGATCGAGACCATCCTGGTCAACATGGTGAAACCTCGTCTTTACTAA
>NW_016107899.1:464803-466202 GCF_001604975.1 Cebus imitator
AAAAAAAAAAAAAAAAAAAAAAAAAAAAAAAAGTCTTCATGCTGTTCATTAGATCTACAGACTTGTTCATCTTACATACCTGCTACTTTGTATCCCTTGATCTACAGCTCCCTACTTTCTTTCCAGCACCAACCTTGGTAACCACTGTTTTTATTCTATCTGTATTTGACCTCTGCTCCCCTCCCCTCCCCTCCCCTCCTCCCCTCTTTCCTTGACAGAGTCTTGCACCAGCCGCCTGGGCTGGAGTGCAGTGGCGCAGTCTTGGCTCACTGCAACTTCCACCTCCCAAATTCAAGCAGTTCTGCCTCAGCCTCCTGAATAGCTGGGATTACAGGTGTCCGCCACTATGCCTGGCTCATTTTTTTGTTTTTTTTTTAGTAGAGACGGGGTTTCACTATGTTGGCCAGGCTGGTCTCAAACTCCTGACCTCATGATCCGCCCTCCTCAGCCTCCCAAAGTACTGGGATTACAGGTGTTAGCCTCCACGCCTGCCTTGTTTTCTTTTTTTAAACATTCCTCATGCCCAATGAATTTAAAAAGTGAGTTGTAGGTTGTCTTTGGTTCCATACCTCGGATACGAACCGAGGTTGCTGCGGCCGCAACGCAGAGTACTAACCACTATATGATCACGGCTGAGAGTGTTTTTATAATAATCATTAAAATATGTGTGTTGCTATTAGGTCTCCCCTAATCCCCCCCTTTTTTAAAATTTATACACAATTTATCTAATTCATGTAGTTTAAAATGACTTCATATACTATTTTAAATTATGTGACATCGTTTGCCTGAATGTATACCAATTGGCTTCTTAAGTTTTTGCACTGCTAAACAAACATTTTTGTTCAGATTGCTTTTCTACCCCCACTTCATTTATCTGTCGCCGTGTAAGAAATCACATCAAAACTTCGTGGCTTCAAACAGGGATTGATTTTTTTCTCATAATATGGAAGTTGACTGGGTGGTTCTTCTGCTGGTTTCACTTAGAGTCACTCATGTGGTTGCATCAGGTGGTGAAGGGAAAGGCCTATTACCTGGGACGCCTTGTTCCCTCTCCCTGCAGTTTCTCCAGGTGGCCAGTTAGAACTTCCTCACATTCCAGTGGTGTCAGGGTGGTCAGAATTCTTACATAGTTGTTGGCTTTAGAAGAAACAGAAGCAGAAGTTAACATGCCTCTTACAAGGCAAGTGCCAGAACTGGCCTAGTATTGCTTCTTCCCTATTCTTTTTTTTTTTTTGGTGAGACAGAGTCTCACTCTGTTGCCCAGGATTTAGTGCAGTGGTGCAATCTTGGCTCGCTGCAACATCCGCCTCCTGGGTTCAAGTGATTTTCGTGCCTCAGCCTCCGGAGTAGCTGGGACTACAGGCACGGACCACCAGACCTGGCTGATTTTTTTTTTTTT
>NW_016107899.1:466238-467985 GCF_001604975.1 Cebus imitator
AAAAAAAAAAAAAAAAAAAAAGTAAGCATTTGCCAAATTTACCAAGTGTTTATTGAGTGCCTGTTGTGTCATCATTTTCTGTGGTACAGTTTCTATGTCAGGGATTTAATAATGAGAAAATAAATGGCTCAAGTAAAACCTAGCTTTTCAGGCCTGGCCAGGTGGCTCACGGCTCTAATCTCAGCACACTGGGAGGCCTAGGTGGGTGGATCACTTGAGCCCAGGAGTTTGAGACCAGCCTGGGCAGCATTGCGAAACCTTGTCTCTACTAAAAATACAAAAATTAGCTGATTGTGATGGTACATGCCTGTGCTCCCAGCTACTTGGGGAACTGAGGTGGAAGAATTGCTTAAGCCTGGGAGGTGGAGGTTGCAGTGAGCTGAGGTCATGCCGCTGCTCTCCAGCCTGGGCAACAGAGTAGTGAGACCCTGTCTCAAAAACTGAAAACAAAACAAAAACCTCTGGGCCTGGTGGCTCACTCCTGTAATCCCAGCACTTTGGGAGGCTGAGGTGGGTGGATCACCTGAAGTCAGGAGTTCGAGACCAACCTGGCCAACATGGTGAAACCCCCATCTCTACTAAAAATACAAAAAATAACTGGGTGTGGTGGCACATGTCTGTAGTCATAGCTACTTGGGAGGCTGAAGTGGGAGAATCAGTTGAACCCAGGAGGCAGGTTGCAGTGAGCTGAGATCACGCTATTGCCCTCCAGCCTGGGTGACAGAGCAAGACTGTCTCAAAGCACAAAAACAAAAATGAGCCAGGTGTGGTGGCGGGTACCTGTACTCCCGGCTACTCGGGAGGCTGAGCCAGGAGAATGGCTTGAACCCGGGAGGCGGAGGTTGCAGGGAGCCGAGATTGTGCCACTGCACTTCAGCCTGGGTGACAGAGCAAGATTCTGTCTCAAAAACAAATAAAGCTGGGCGCGGTGGCTCACACCTGTAATCCCAGCACTTTGGGAGGCTGAGGCGGGTGGATCACGAGGTTAAGAGATCGAGACCATCCTGGTCATCATGGTGAAACCCCGTCTCTACTAAAAATACAAAAAATTAGCTGGGCATGGTGACGCATGCCTGTAATCCCAGCTACTCAGGAGGCTGAGGCAGGAGAATTGCCTGAACCCAGGAGGCGGAGGTTGCGGTGAGCCGAGATCACGCCATTGCACTCCAGCCTGGGTAACGAGCGAAACTCCGTCTCAGAAAAAAACAAAAAAAAAAAACCTCAAAACATAGCTTTTTTCTTTTTGTATATTGTAACATTTCACTTTCTTATTTTTAGTTTGCTTTTCTGAAGGGAAACTACTAAAAGATTTTAGTTAATATGTATTTATTAAATCTAAAATCATGAAGCTGCTTATTTTCCCCCTGTCTAGCTGAGTTAGTATCTAACAAGTAGATTCTAAATGAACTCTCCATATAGGTGCTGATTTTTTTTCAGTGGCTGGGGGCAGGATGGTGTTGGTTACAACCTAAAGAGTAACAGTAGTATGATTAATATCCTCTTGTGTGTAATGTATTCTCCACACCGCAGCATTGAGATACTTTGCAAATCCTCTAATCCAGAGGTTTTTCTACTTGTGTTTGAAAATGTAGTACAGAGGCCGGGCGCGGTGGCTCAAGCCTGTAATCCCAGCACTTTGGGAGGCCGAGGCGGGTGGATCACGAGGTCAAGAGATTGAGACCATCCTGGTCAACATGGTGAAACCCCGTCTCTACTAAAAATACAAAAAATTAGCTGGGCATGGTGG
>NW_016107899.1:468024-470751 GCF_001604975.1 Cebus imitator
TAGTAGAGACGGGGTTTCACCATGTTGACCAGGATGGTCTCGATCTCTTGACCTCGTGATCCACCCGCCTCGGCCTCCCAAAGTGCTGGGATTACAGGCTTGAGCCACCGCGCCCGGCCTGAAAGTTGAATTTAAGTCAAATCATAATACATATTCAAAAATTTTTGTTGTATTTTATCAGATTACCTCATCAGCAAGATTTTCAGTGTCACCAATGATGAAAAATACATTTTTTTTCACAGTTTTACCAACATTGTTTTAGGTTATTTTTAATTTTAATTTTATTTATTTATTTATTTTGAGGCAGAGTCTTGCTCTGTTAAGTTGGAGTGTGGTGGCGCAATCTTGGCTCACTGAACCTCTGCCTCCCGGGTTCATGCGATTTTCCTGCCTCAGCCTCTTGAGTAGCCGGGACTACAGGTGTGTGCCACCACACCTGGCTAATTTTTTTTTGTACTTGTAGTAGAGACAGGTTTTCACCATGTTAGCCAGGATGGTCTCGATCTCCTGACTTTGTGATCCCCCCCGCCGCGGCCTCCCAAAGTGCTGGGATGCCATGAGCCACTGCGCCCCGTCTTAATTTTTATTTTTTGATGGGTGTGTAATAATAACCTTGTAGTTATTAGCTGTGTACCACCATGCTCTAGATTGTAAACTTCTTGAGGGCAAAGTTCTTAGTCCTCCTGATAACAGGTGTCTAGCCTAGTTCCTGGCAGCTAGTAGTTGTCAAATGTTTATTGAGGCTGACACAGTGGCTCACACCTGTAATCCCAGCAATTTGGGAGGCTGAGGCGAGTGGATCAATTGAGGTTGGCAGTTAGAGACCAGCCTGACAAACATGGAGAAACCCCCTTCTCTACTAAAAATACAAAAAATTAGCCAGGTGTGGTGGCGCATATCTGTAATCACAGCTACTTGGGAGGCTGAGGCAGGAGAATCGCTTGGACCTGGGAGGTGGAGGTTACGGTGAACCAAGATGGTGCCATTGTACTCCAGCTTGGGCAACAAGAGTGAAACTCCATCTCAAAAAAAAAAAAAAAAAAAAAAAAAAAAAAAAAAAAAAAAAAAAAAAAAAAACCCAAAAAAAAAAAAAAAAAAAAAAAAAAAATCTGTTAAGACACCCACATTGAGGTAAATATATATAATAGATTCAAAATACTGTATTCTACAAACATTGACATGTGTTCTCATTTATTACCTGAATACTAAGCAGTTGTGATCAATTTAAACTTAAATGTCTTCTATTGAAATATATTTTTAATCTCATACAATTTTTTGAAATATTTTAGAGGCCAAAGTTGAAAATTGCTTTTCTGGTAAACCTTCATTTCGGCAAAATAATATTGCCTTCTGATTTTTTGGTGAATTATGTAAATATAGTTTTTAATATTACATCTATTTGTATATCCGGGCGCGGTGGCTCACGCCTGTAATCCCAGCACTTTGGGAGGCCAAGGCGGGTGGATCACGAGGTCAAGAGATCGAGACCATCCTGGTCAACAAGGTGAAACCCTGTGTCTACTAAAAATACAAAAAATTAGCTGGGCATGGTGGCGTGTGCCTGTAATCCTAGCTACTCAGGACGCTGAGGCAGGAGAATTGCCTAAACCCAGGAGGCAGAGGTTGCGGTGAGCCGAAACGGCGCCATTGCACTCCAGCCTGGGTAACAAGAGTGAAACTCCATCTCAAAAAAAAAAAAAAATCTATTTGTATAAATTCACAGTGTATGAATGATGGATGTATTTTAGTTTTAAAGTTCAGAAAAAAAATGTAGCTGGGCCTGATGGCTCACACTTGTAATCTCAGCACTTTGGGAGGCTGAGGCAGGAGGACCCTTTGAGCCTGGGAGTTTGAGACCAGCCTGGGCAACCTGGCAAGACCTTGTCTCTACAAAAAATTAGCTGGATGTGGCAGTGCATGCTTGCAGTCCCAGCTACTCTGGAGGCTCAGGTGGATGGATCTCTTGAGCCCAGGAGTTTGAGTCTGTAGTGAGCCATGATTGTACCTGCACTTCAGCCATGGCAACAGAGTCCCTGTCTCAGAACAAATAAACACACACACAGACACACATACACACACACCCCAGCATATGCTTTGATATCAATAATTGTGTATTCTTGACATTGTTGACATTACTGACGTCAACAAATAGTGTTCTCGAGAGTGGGGTTGTAACTGATGTTTTTGAAACAGCCAGTGGGGGTGATTCTGTAACAGTCTTCGTTAGCATGGAACTGTGATGGGGCTTATGATTCATATTCATTTCTTTGCTGGATGAATGTTAAAATCCAATAGGATGGCAGACCCACTCAGCAGGGACTTCCGCTGAGGGTGCCTCGAAGGGAGCAGGGCCATACCATCCAGAGCACAAGGCAGAGTAAAGTTACCACATGAGGGACTCATGTACTTGAAAAGAGTTGACTTTTTTTTAGTGTCCTCAAATATTCTAACATTACAAGGCAAAAAACCTCATTGATTTTGGTTTGTTTCTGAGATGGGGTTTCTTTCTGTTGCCCAGGCTGGAGTGCATGGTTCCATCTCAGCTCACTGCAACCTCTGCCTCCGGGTTCAAGCGATTGTCGTGCCTCCGCCACCTGAGTAACTGGGATTATAGGCTTTCATCACCATGCCCAGCTAATTTTTGTATTTTTAGTAGAGATGGGGTTTCATGATGTTGGCCAGGCTGACCTTGAACTCCTGGACTCAATTGATACTCCTGCCTTGACC
>NW_016107899.1:474975-476241 GCF_001604975.1 Cebus imitator
AAAAAAAAAAAAAAAGTTTATTGAGTGAAGGAATGAATAGTGTAAAAGGGAATGGATGACAAAATATAGGTCATTTGATATTTTGCTGCCTAATGTGTTTTTTTTTCTACATGGTATTTTCATAATTTTATTGTTCCTTTAAGGAAAATAAAACCAAATACATATTTGAGTTTCAAATTTCTGAAAAATTGGAAAATGTCATGGAGAGCTTTTGGCTGGGTGCAGTGCCTCACACCTGTAATCCTAGCACTTTGGATTGCTGAGGCGGTCATGTCACTTGAGGCCAGGAGTTCAAGATCAGTCTGGGCCATGTGGCAAAACCCCATCTCTACTAAAAATACAAAAATTAGCCAGGTGTGGTGGTGCACACCCGTAATCCCAAGCTACTTGGGAGGCTGAGGCACTAGAATCACTTGAAACTGGCAGACGGAGACTGCAGTGAGCTGAGAATGCCCCACTGCACTCCAGCCTGGGTGACAGAGCAAGACTCTGCCTCAAAAAAACCAAAAAGCTGGCTGCGGTGTCTCACGCCTGTAATTCCAGCACTTTGGGAGGCTGAGGTGGGTGGATCATCTGAGGTCAGGAGTTCGAGAGCAGCTCAGCCAACATAGTGAAATCCCGTCTCTACCAAAAATACAAAAATCATTTAGGCGTGATGGTGCGTGCCTGTAGTTCCAGCTATTGGGGAGGCTGAGGCAGAAGAATAGCTTGAACCCTGGAGGCAGAGGTTGCAGTGAGCAGAATGAGCGCCTTTAGTCCTAGCTATTCAGGAGGTTGAGGAGGGAGGATCACTTGATCCCAGGAAGTTGAGGGTGTATTGAACTATGATTGCACGTCTGCACTCTGGGCGATAGAGTGAGACCCTGTTTTCTAAAAGAAACAAAAAAGTCAGCTCAGGGTGTGTTTTGTCAAAATTGCTCCCACAGTTGGTTAAGGCATGTTCCTTATGAGATCTGCAGGAATTATGGGCAGTGGTGCCGGAAGATAGTTAAGTGAGTGCCGTGCAGGCCTCACCAGGTTCCCTGTAGAGGCTGGAAGGATAATGGCCCCAGGCTTTGGCTTTGAAACCCAAGTTTCAGCCCTGACCCTTCCACTCACTCTCCATGTTGTTAGATTGAGCCTTATGAAATTGCTATTTCTGTTGGTTAAAAAGATGCCTGCGCCGGGCGCGGTGGCTCAAGCCTGTAATCCCAGCACTTTGGGAGGCCGAGGCGGGTGGATCACGAGGTCAAGAGATCGAGACCATCCTGGTCAACATGGTGAAAC
>NW_016107899.1:477445-483945 GCF_001604975.1 Cebus imitator
AAAAAAAAAAAAAAAAAAAAAAAAGGTGGCAAAATCTCTGCTCCTGTCCACTAACAAGACTAATATTTTAAAATGTCTATTTAAAGTTCTATTTTTGCATTTTCCCTGTTAACTTAAAAAAGGTCAAAGGTTTATGAATTAGGAAAATCTGTGTTTCAGGTAAGCACAGCATGGCAAGACTCATTCTCCTAGTATTTGGCATGTTTTGGGTATCATGGCGCATTTGAAGGCAAGTAACTTGGTATCATAACTTTCAGGTTAAAAACTGGAAGCATGTTTTCCAGTATGTTTGCATGCAGGGTTTTGTTTCTGAAAATTACTACTAATTTTGGCCTTATCTCTCATGAGTGGAGGTTCATTGTGATGTACTAACTAGGAGACTGGATTAGTGGGAAGCCTGGAGATTTGGCTTCTCGGCTTGTTTTGGCAACTCACTAGTAGTTCTGTCAGTTTTAGGTTATTGTCTAATGCAGGAGATCAAAGGGCAGCACATGCATGCTGTGACTTCTGTGGAGCAACAGCTCCACCTTGTGGCTTTTTTTTTTCTCTTGACAGGCATTTAAGGTTAGGTAAAATAAGACCACAGTGCCCTAGCCCAGAATTTGAAAACAGCTCACTGTTTTGTTTTTGAGTCTCAATGCTTTTTTGAATTTTAAACTTTTTATTTTTTTTTTTGAGACAGGGTCTCACTCTGTCACGGGCTGGAGTGCAGTGGTATGATCTCGGCTCACTGCACCTCAACCTGTCAGGCTTAAGTGATCCTCCCACCTCAGCCTCCCTAGTAGCTGGGCCTACGGTTGAGCATCACCACATCTGGCTAATTTTTGTATTTTTTGTAGAGATGGAGTTTCACCATGTTGCCCAGGGTGGTCTCGAACTCCTGGCCTCAAGGGATCCTCCCACCTCGGTCTCCCAAGTAGCTGAGACTACAGGTGTGCATCACTATGCTTGGCTAATTTTTAAAAGTTTTGTATAGACAGGGTCTTGCTGTGTTGCCCAGGCTGATCTCAAACTCCCAGCCTAAAGTAATCCTGCCTTGGTCTCCCAAGGTGCTGGGATTATGGCTGTGAGCCAGCATGCCTGATGTGAGTCTCATGCTTTAAAAACAAAAAGCTGCCGGGCACGGTGGCTCAAGCCTGTAATCCCAGCACTTTGGGAGGCCAAGGCGGGTGGATCACGAGGTCAAGAGATCGAGACCATCCTGGTCAACATAGTGAAACCCCGTCTCTACTAAAAATACAAAAAAAAAATTAGCTGGGCATGGTGGCGCGTGCCTGTAATCCCAGCTACTCAGGAGGCTGAGGCAGGAGAATTGCCTGAACCCAGGAGGCGGAGGTTGTGGTGAGCCAAGATGGTGCCATTGCACTCCACCCTGGGTAACATGAGTGAAACTCTGTCTCAAAAAAAAAAAAAGCTGCAATAACTCTTTAAATATTAGTATTGTCAATAATTTATCTGTTAATCTTAGAACGATTTTTCCAAAGTGCTATGTAAGAGAGATGGTGACAAGTTTAGCAGTAACTAGATTTGTCACTTTTATGGCACTTATGTAAAAGGAAATGTTAGTTTTACATTGTTTACTTTGTGGTTTTGGATGCCCATAAAGGTCACCTCACTGAACTGGTTATAAAAAGGAAGCAAAGAAATTCAACACAAATTTAAAATTATTGTTGGGGGAATGACTTAATAATGGCAAGGATAACCAAGTTTGTTTACAGTTATTTTAAGAAGCTATTCAAGAGAGTATATTGGAGGTCATAACTACACAGTACGGTAAAATAAAAAAGTAGTTGTCCCAGTGTTATATAAATAGAAACTTAGACCTTAGGATAAAGTTTTCAGGGGCCACCCTAGAGGAATTTATAAAGAGCTTTTATCTTCAACAACTTAGATGGAGGTACGTAGAAGTTTTATAACATTCTGTTTAATGTGGACACTGAAATGATCATAGTCAACATTGTAAGCATTTGAGATGGGTTACCTTGTCTAATTTTCACAGTGATCCAGTGAGGTAGGGATGATTGTTATCCCACTTCTACAGATGAGAAAACTGTGCTGGGGTCACAGGTCAGGTGGGCAGCAGAGCTGGAGCTCAACTCAGGCAGTCTGATGTGGGTGCTCAGACTACCAGGCTGTGCTGCCAGTGTAGCTTGCAGTGCGGTGCCACTTAGTGGTGAGAAGGGTTGCTGTGGTCTAGAAACTGGATTTTCATACTGGATCTGCCATTTATAGCTGTGTGACCTTGAGGAGGTCACATCACTTTTTCAGTTTCAGGTACTTTTAGAGCTAAATGGGAAAATTTATTTAAAATCGCACATAATATTTGTTAAACAAATGGCTATTAACAATTATAGTAATTGTAATGACTTTTTCAGTGGGAGAGAGAAGCTGCAAAAAATTACATTTACTTTTAAGGAGATTTTTTTTTTCTGCCTTATAATTGTGTGTATATGAGAGGAGGAGAGAGAGGATTCTGAGGGCATTTCCATATTTTTTACAAACTTGTGTGATGAGGTTAGAGGATGTTTTATGTTAGATGCTGTGGAGGGCATGGAAGACCACAGTGTTCATCCTTTGGTAGAGAGGCCAGGCCAGTAATCCTAGAACAGGTTGTGGAAAATTGGGGGAATTGTGGTTGAATTCCAGGGATTGGCAGTTGGAATGATGGCAAAGACCAGGTTCAGTGCAAGTGAAGGAGTGGGAACCATTCTAGGCAGAGAGATTTCTGTGTTAAGATCTTAGAAATAGCCGGGCGTGGTGGCTCACACCTGTAATCCCAGCACTTTGGGAGGCCAAGGCGGGTGCATCACCTGAGGTCAGGAGTTTGAGACCAGCCTGGCTAACATGGTGAAACCCCGTTTCTACTAAAAATACAAAAAATCAGGCAGGCATGGTGGCTCATGCCTGTAGTGCTTGTAATCCCAGCTACTCAGGAGGCTGAGGCAGGAGAATTGCTTGAACCCAGGAGGTAGAGGTTGCAGTGAGCCGAGATCACACCATTGCACTCCAGCCTGGGTAACAAGAGGAAAACTCCGACCCAAAAAAAAAAAAAAAAAAAAGATTTTAGAAATAAAATAAGGAGTGATAAAGTCTGAAAGGGTAGAAACATGTATGGCATGGAGTGGAGATGTAAGAAGGGTTAGTGGATTACAAAAAATTTGCTACGTCAGGCATGGAGGTGAAGAATGATGTCCTAGGAAACTCTGGAATATCAGGAGATTTGTCCTCGAATCTAGTAACTCCTCAAGTGTTCCTTAACTGATGGTGCTGAGTTGGTGGAAGTAGGGCCTTATTGGTTAGGGACAGGAGGAAAGAGGCAGACTGGGGACTGTGGGTGGGACTGCTTCAGCATTCTAAAAGGCAGTACCTTCTGCTGTACTTTCTAAGAGGGAACATAATTCTACTCTTTAAAAACCATTAGAGAGTATACATTAATGAACTTTGGCTTTTATGAACTTTCTGGTCATGCCTGTTTATTTGATGCAGAGTCCTTGGCTGGAACAGAAACCTCAAGAAGGGAAAATGTTCACTTGTAATGATTTCCTTATGATTGATTGACTTATGTCAGTATAAAATTGATTAGGAATTTATATACACATTCTATACTGCTGTTAATGTTTGGGGGTTGTTAGATTCAGCATTTTCTGGAGCAGAATGCTTTTTTTTTTAATTAATTTTTTTGTATAGAGCAGAATGTTTTTTTAAGGGGATTTTGTCTTTTTGGGAAATAATTTATAAAGGATTAATTCGGAAAAAACAATTTAAATATGCGTAGCTCTTACAATTATGAACTTTTTACATTGACACTGACGTTCTTTTGTATAGGAGTTAAAGTTCCCCGTAATTTTCGCTTGTTGGAAGAACTTGAAGAAGGACAAAAAGGAGTAGGCGATGGTACGGTTAGCTGGGGCCTTGAAGATGATGAAGATATGACACTTACCAGGTGGACAGGCATGATTATTGGGCCACCAAGGGTCAGTGCTATAAATTATATTTTTTCTATTAATATTTATTGTTACTTTAGAATAAGTATTTAATTTTATACTGTTGATATTAAACAATTATAATTTCTAAAATAGTTTTAAAAATTTATTTTGTTTACATTTATTGATGCTTCCTATGTGCAGGGTGTAGTGCTTGATTACCTAGAAGACTGGGGGGAGGAAGGTTGATATGGTCATTGTCATCAAAGTTTTGCAGTTTAGTAAAGGAGAAAAATCAGTACAAATGACGGACTCTAAATATGAAAGAGCAAGTTCACTACGGGACTTTAGAATATGTTTCTTCTAGCTGGAATAATTGAGGAAGGCTGAACAGTGGAGGAAGTTGCCTTTGGAGTGAGCCCTAAAGGACTGACTGGTAGGATTTCAGAAGGTGGTGATGGGGATGGAGAACATTCCAGATAGAGAGGAGAAAAGGTGAGGAAATGGAGGGGGTTTGGGGGAAGAGCAGTCATTTTGATGTAACATGTTACTAACCTCTTGTGTGTAATTGAGGGTTTCTAAATTGGTTTGCATTGAGTGCACGTTGCTATTTGCCCTCTGACACTCCACATACAGTAGAAATGCTGTAGGCCTCAGTTTCTTCATCCATAAGAAGTCTATGATTCTTACATATTTTTTTCTAGTGTGGTTGGCAACTGGCCCATTGTACTTTGTCCTTAAGTCTTTCTTGGGTTTATGAAGTTTGATTTTTACTCAAAATCTTTTTTTCTAGCTTGGGATTTTTTTTTTTTTTTACACTGAATTCCTTACATAATGGTCCCATCCACTGCACTCCCTGCAGTGAGTCTTTGAAATGTATATTCTTTAATGTTTTTGGCTGTTGGAAACAGCATACATTTGAAGGGTTAAATCTTTGGTTTTGCATACTGGTTGCTACCTTATGATGAGAGCATTTCAGCTGTTTTGCTCTTCGGTAGAATTTAGAGTTCCTCCTGATTATTATTATTTATTATTATTTTTGAGACAGTGTTGTGTTCATTCGCCCTGGCTGGAGTGCAGTGGTGTGATCTTGGCTCACTACAACCTCAGCCTCCTGGGCTTAAGCGATTCTTCCACTTTAGCCTCCTAAGGAGCTGAGACTACAGGTGTGTGCCACCACTTCTAGCTAATATTTGTAGTTTTTGTAGAGATGGGGTTTTACCATGTAGCCAGGCTGGTCTCGAACTCCTGGCCTCAAGTGATCCATCTACCTTGGCTTCCCAAAGTGCTGGGATTATAGGTGTGAACCACTGCACTCAGCCCCTCCTGATTGTTATAAAAGAAAAATATATCAGGTAATTAGCAACATTAATGGTAGAGAATGAATTAGTGTGTGTTTTACATTGTTTTCTGGTGTTCCTTTGCAAAATTCCTGCACACTCCCAGACTGATAGGCTTCCTGTTTCCTCCCTTGCTCTGTTTTTTTCCTAAAGACATTTGAGGGAGGAAATATAATAGTGATAAATAGAATTCCTTATAACTTGGCGTGTATAATGATAGCCTTGAGTTTCACTGCCTGTGAACATTATTACCATGGTTTGTTTGGTTTAAAAAGTGCTTATAATTGATGAACATTCTGACTTACTGATTGGAAGATTTAATAGTCAGAACTTGGTGGAATATAAATTTGAAATTATTTAGATTTGTTTTTTTCTCCAGCCACTGCCTGCAGCAGACTTTATTTTTGAGACAGAGACTTATTATTATTATTTTTTTTTTTGAGACAGAGACTTGCTCTGTTACCCAGGCTGGAGTCCAGTGGCTCATTCTTGGCTTACTGCAACCTCTGCCACCTGGGGTTCCAAGTGATTCTTCTGCCTCAGCCTCCCAAGTACCTGGGATTACAGTCACCTGCCATCATGCCCAGCTAATTTTTTATATTTTAGTAAAGATGGGGTTTCACCATCTTGGCCAGTCTGGTCTTGAACTCCTGACCCTGTGATCCACCCACCTTGGCCTCCCAAAGTGCTGGGATTACAGGTGTGAGAGCCATCACACCCGGACTGCAGACCTTATTCTTTATGAATGTTTTGGAGTTTGTGATGAGTTCATCAGTGGTCTTGTGGGCTGACCCATAACACAGTTCCCAGCTGTGGTGGACTGGCTCCTGCTTGGTGTTTCACCTGGTTGCATTCCCCACCAGGTTGCCCCAACTAGTTGCCATTCCTGGTGTCACTAAACCTCAGGAAACTCCATCCACTGGGGTGGGGTGAAGGCTGCTTCTCTGCAACCCTCTCCTCGCTCAAGGGGCACAGGGCACACAGGTAAGATGCTACTGTGGTCCTCTATTCTCTGTGGGTAGTGGTTTTGATGCTGCAGGGGAGAAAAGGTAATAATAACTTTTCTTTACCTGTCTCAAGCTTCATGGCTGAGGCACTTCTAATAAAAGGCAGAGAAAAGCATACAAACTTACTTAAGTTTTACATGACATGGGAACATTCAGAAAAGAAGACCCAAGGAAAAAGGGGAACGTATTATTATTATTTTTTTTGAGATGGAATTTTTTTTTTTTTTTTT
>NW_016107899.1:485998-487510 GCF_001604975.1 Cebus imitator
ATTGTTTTTATTTATTTTTGTTTTTATTTTGTTTTTTTTCTTGAGGCAGAGTCTCGCACTGTTGCTAGGTGCCAGGCTGGAGTGCAGTGGTGTGATCTTGGCTCACTGCAACTTCCGTCTCTTGGGTTCAAACAATTCTCCTGCCTCAGCCTCCTGAGTAGCTGGGATTACAGGCGCACTGCCATGCCCTGCTAATTTTTGTATTTTTAGTAGAGACGGGGTTTCATTATGTTGGCTAGGCTGGTCTCAACTCCTGATGTCAGGCAGTGTGTCCTCTCAAAGTGCTAGGATTACAGTTGTGAGCCATGACACTTGGCCTGTTAATTTACAATTTAGAGGTAATAAAATTAATCAAAGGTTTCAGATGATATTTACTGTAGTCATTGGATTAGATTATTAGATTACTAGGTTAGCTTTGGGATTAAGTTTTTTTTTCTTTACGTAAAATCTTTCAGAAAAGAGCTTTGCGGTTTTTTTTTTTTTTTTTTTAGAGGAATTGAGGTAGAATTTACATGTAGTGAAATGCGCAGATGTGCCATGAGTTTGCCATGAGGTAGCTTGTTACCTACCCCATACTGAGATACAGAACATTCCTATTATTCCAGAAACCTCCCTGTGTCCTTTCCCACTCCCACCCCTGCTTCCTGCACCTGAGAGATTTGCAAATTGTAGAGCTTTGGTAAGTAGAGTCATCCAGTGTGTATACTCACGGTTCTCATCTTTACTCAGCATGAAGTCTGAGCAATTCACTTGTGTTATCTCAGGTAGTAGGAATGTGTTTCTTGTTATTGTTGAATAGTGTTTTACCGTATGTACATACGACAATATGTTTATCAGTTCTTTTTATGGACATTTGGACTTAATCTACTTTCTCGCTGTTTCAAATAAAGCTGCTGTGGGCATTCTTGCAGAAGTCTTTTTGTGAACATGTTTGTTTCCATTTCACTTGGGTAAATGCCAAGGAATAGAATTGCTGTATCATAGGGGAGTCTGATATGCATCCAGATTGGGGAACCACAGCCAAGATAATCTTGAGATACATCTGATTTTAGTCATTTTTATATATTGAAAGTGTTGGGCATATTAATACTTGCTTGCTATTAATCTCAGATGAGTTTTATATAGCTGTCTTTTTCCCTTAAAGCATTGAAATATTTAATAACATACATATAAGATTGTTGCACAGATTTTACATTAGAGTAGTTTAATACTGCGAATATGACCTCCATTTGGATAGCTCTTTGATGGGGACGGGATCCATTTGAGTAGGTGAGATCTATAGATGGTTGATTAGCTTCCTCCCTCTCTGGTCTTACACAGTGGCCAGCAGGTATTAAATTTGTCACTTTCATTTATTTATGTATTAATTTATTTTTATATTATTTTAATTATAATTTAGAAAATGTATTAAAATTTCAATAATTATAATTATCTTAAACATTTTTTTTCTTTTTAATCTCTTGAGTCTAGATGAGAATTCATTTATTTTTACCTTGCTGGCTTTTTTTTTTT
>NW_016107899.1:487520-492464 GCF_001604975.1 Cebus imitator
CCAGGCTGGAGTGCAGTGGCATGATGGCATGATTCAGCTCACTGCAGCCTCCGCCTCCTGAGTTCAAGTGATTCTCCTGCCTCAGCCTCCCTAGTAGCTGGGACTACAGGTATGCGCCACCACACCCAGCTAATTTTTGTATTTTTAGTAGAGACGGAGTTTTACTGTATTGGCGAGGACAGTCTTGATCTCTTGACCTCATGATCCACCCACCTTGGCCTCCCAAAGTGTTGGTATTACAGGTGTGAGCCACCATGCCGGCCTACTTTCCTGTTTTAATGGTACACTAATAAGTTAACCACGTGAACAAAAGCTGTAGGAGAAAGAAGAGTTAATTTATAGGCATGAAAATAAGCCTTGGGTAATCTAGAAGCTTTAAGTGTGATAGCTTTAAAATGGCTCTGTTATAGGATATTAATGTTAATTAAACTTCATGCTTCAGAAACCCTATTTGAAAATGATGTATAAACATAAGGTTTGCTATTGTATCTCTGAATTCAGATAATGGGATTTAATGAATCTCAAAATTAATGAAGCAGTGATGTAAGTATAACTAATATGAGACATAAAATAATTATGTTTTATTGTTACAAAATGGTATAATATAGTGTTTTCCCTTTTGCTATAAGTTATGATTGTCATATTAAGTAGGGTAATCATATAATTTGTTATCCAACAAGACCCTTTTGAGAATGAAAAGAGGCACTGCTAATAGTTAATTCTGTGACAATAGGAATAAGCAGAGCTGTCCTGGAAAACAGAAACCTTCATATATGTTCGACACAAGTCTCAAGTAGCACCTCCTTCTACAAGTAAACTTTATAGCAAAATCTAAATTTAAGTGGTTTTCTTTTTTTTCTTTCTAATTTGTTTACAGGCATCATGTTTATCATAAAAGCAAGTTGTGATCATATTGATAGTATTTTGTGGAATTAATTTTGTAAAATCTCAATTTTTAAGTATGCCTACTGTGTTTTTTCTCACCATACAGGTCAAATAAATTTGAATGTAGAAAAGTAAATTCTTAATCATAAGCACTGTCTTAATCAAGTATATTCATATTGTACTTTTCCTTTTTTTAGCACTTAGACATTAATATTTTAGATACTGTTATTTTGATTGTCCTTTTGTTTTATTGCCTTCCAGACAAATTATGAAAACAGAATATATAGCCTGAAAGTAGAATGTGGACCTAAATACCCCGAAGCTCCTCCGTCAGTTAGATTTGTAACAAAAATTAATATGAATGGAGTAAATAATTCCAGTGGGATGGTAAGTTAATTTGTTTTTATAGAACATAATATAAAGAGTTATATATAATTGTACTTACATAATATATGTAAGATATGAATATGTAGTTAGGAAAATGTTTTTAAAAGAGGAACTTTGTTAAGCCAAAAGTCTAAGAAAGGTTGCATTGTGTTATTTTACTTTTATTAATATAAATTAGGCCATCCTTAAAAACTTTAATGTACTTGCCTAGAATACATGTATGTGGTGGTTAGAACTTTTTTTTTTGTTTTTTGATGTGGAGTCTTACTCTTTTGCCCAGGCTGAAGTGTAATGGTGTGATCTTAGCTCACTGCAAACTCCAGCTCCCAGGCTCAAGCGATTCTTCTACCTCAGCCTCCCAAGTATCTGGGATAACAGGTGCCCGCCATCATGCCTGGCTGATTTTTGTATTTTTGTAGAGATTGGGTTTCGTAGTGTTGGCCAGGCTGGTCTTAAACTCCTGACCTCAGGTGATCCTCCCGCCTGGGCCTCCCAAAGTACTGGGATTACAGGTATGTGCCACTGGGCTTGGCCAAAACGTTTCTTAGGGTTTTAATTGTCTCAGTAGTCATATTCAGCTGATCCTTATTTGGTAAAAATATGACCATTATTGGGCCGGGCACGGTGGCTCGTGCTTGTAATCCCAGCACTTTGGGAAGCTGAGGCAAGTGGATCATGAGATCAGGAGTTTGAGACCCGTCTGGCCAACATGGTGAAACCTCGACTCTACTAAAAGTACAAAAATTAGTAGGACGAGGTGGCAGGTGCCCGTAATCCCAGCTACTCCAGAGGCTGAGGCAGGAGAAGCACTTGAAACCAGAAGGTGGAGGTTGAAGTGAGCCAAGATCGTGCCACTGCACTCCAATCTGGGGGAAATAGCAAGACTATGTCTCCCAAAAAAAAAAAAAAAAAAAAACAAACCCATTATTTCTCTTTGAATGTTACTTTTCTTAGGGTTAAGGTACATTTGGTGGGATGAAAAGGATGAATATTTATGAAGGATATTTTTCTTTGAGAAACAAGTATATCTGTGTTTAAACAGTCATGGCTGAGCATCGTTATCTATTTATTTTTGGGTTTCACTCTGTCCCCCAGGCCAGAGTGCAGTGGCGCTCCCCTCCTTCCCCGGCCTCAAGTGACTCTCCCACCTCAGCCTCCCAAGTAGGTGAGACTACAAGGCACATGCCACCAAGCCTGGCTAATTTTTGTATTTTTTGGTAGAGATGGGGTTTTGCCATGTTGGCCAGGCTGGTCTCAAACTCCTGACCTCAAGTGACCCACCTGCCTTGGCCTCCCAAAGTGCTGAGATTACAGGTGTGAGCCACTGTGTCCAGCCCATTGTCTCTTTAAACAAAATGACATGCCCTGCTTGACCTACACAAGTTAGTTGGTAGAAACAGCTGAATTTCCAGTATTGGAAATTCAGATTGTTAGGGTCATGATAAGACTTTTGAAGCCCAGGCTCTCTTTGGTGCCATGTTGAGAGCACACCACATACAAAATACATTTTAGGAGGCGAAATAACATATCATCATCATAAAATGAGTATCATCCATCTTAGGAAATAAGACCTCAGTATTCTTGACTTCTCGTCTTATCCCTGTGTTCCCTCTGTCTACTAACCTGTTTTGTACCACAGATGTTTCACATCTGTACACAAATTCATCCCCCTTTCCTCTCTCCCTCTCTCTTTCCTTCCCATCTATTTACCGTCTGTTAAAAATCACAAGTTTATATTAACAACTCCTGCTAACTTTATTGTAAAACTATAGGGTTTATTTTATGATTCTTCCTTTCCATATCTGTAATTCTCTCTTCCAACACTGAGAAACCTGGCTTCCATGATTCCCAATGCATTTACTTATTTCTCAGTTTCCTCTGCATGTAAACTGTACTTCTGCATGTAAGTTGACTCCTGGATTCAAAGCCAGCTTCCCGCCCCTCAACCCCAGCCCAATAGGTAGGTCTGAGGCGGGGCCCCAGATTGGCTAGTGCATCCAGCAGGGAGGCACCAGGCCAAATAAAGCATGACCCTGAGAAAGGAGGAAGGTGGGAAAGGTCATTGGGAACCTCAGCCATGCACCTCGTGGGCCATCAGCACTTCCACAGGCCTCTCAACCCCCGGCCCCTTGCCAGCTCAGAGCTGGGACCTGAGAGTCTCTCCAACCCTCAGTTTGTTAGTCTTTATGATTTGGTGGGAGCATGTAGTCCATTTACATTTAATATCCATAATTACTGACATGTTCAGGTTTAAATAGACTATCTTAGTTGGTGGTTTCTATTTTTCTACGTGTTTCTTACCTAATTTTGGAATGGTTGTTCTCAACTTCTTTCATTCTGTTTGTGTTCTTTCACTGCTTATTCTAGAAATTAAGTACACATCATTTTTAAGAAGTTTGATGGAAGCAGGATTATAATGCATATGACTGTACAGAAAGGATATTATTTAGGGAATTTCCTGTGTGACACACAGCATTGCCTCTATGAAGATCTTTGTTAGATTTTGCTACTAGATGTATCTGTTTTTCTTCATTACTAGTTTGTTTTTACATTATAGCTTCTGTAAATTAAGTAACTAATGGTGTGTTCTACATTGCCATGGGAGCTAGGAAATTCGGATTAAATTTCAGACCTACCTCTAATAAGCTTATCTGATCTCTTGAGCTTCTGGTCCATTAGCTGATATGGACCCTCCCTCTCTACCTCCCTCCCCCCAACCCGTCTATCATTAAGCCTTGTCAGTTTTATGTTCCACGTGTAACTTGATTTAGGTCTTATTTTTCTATTTACAAAGCCACCAAGTGAATATTGGCCATCATTTGTTGTCTGGACTCTTGCAACAACGTCTCTGATCTACTTTTTTTTTGAGACGGAGTTTCGCTCTTGTTACCCAGGCTGGAGGCGATCTCGGCTCACCGCAACCTCCGCCTCCTGGGTTCAGGCAATTCTCCTGCCTCAGCCTCCTGAGTAGCTGGGATTACAGGCACGCGCCACCATGCCCAGCTAATTTTTTGTAGTTTTAGTAGAGACGGAGTTTCACCGTGTTGACCAGGATGGTCTCGATCTCTTGACCTCGTGATCCACCCGCCTCGGCCTCCCAAAGTGCTGGGATTACAGGCGTGAGCCACCGCGCCTGGCCTTGATCTACTTTTTAAAATCCCGTCTAATCCTTCCAAAGCCAGCAGCCAGAGGGATCCTTCTAAGAGACGGATTGTGTCATGTCATTTCTGCACTTCAAACTCCTTTAGGGATGTCAGCCTCAGTATGCATGCTTCTCGCCATGGCTCACTGGGAGCACTTAAGGTGCACACTGGCTTGCATGCCTTTTGTTGGCCTCAGGACCTTTGCACTTCTCCGCTTCCTCCTTTCTCTCCAGTCTGGCTAATTCCTGTGGGTCCTTCACTTCTCCCTGCAGATTCCACATCCTTTTTTATTGAGATAGAGTCTTACCCTGTCATTCAGGCTGGAGTGCAGTGGCACAATCTTGGCTCACTACAACCTCTATCTCCTGGGTTTAAGTGATTCTCTGGCCTCAGCCTCCCAAGTAGCTGGGACTACAGGTGTGTGCCACCACACCTGGCTAATTAGAGGATGATAGAACCAACATCTATGTGTCCTCCACCTGGCTTTGTCAAATCTTAACGTTTGTCTTATTTGTAACAGATTTTTTTT